>NC_054847.1:28116529-28419559 GCF_018345385.1 Vulpes lagopus | reverse complement strand
AGGATTTGTTCAAATACATATTCTGGCCCTCTGTCCCTTTCGGCGCCCTCGGGAACCCCAATTAAATGTAGGTTTTTCTTCCTCAGGCTGTCATTTATTTCCCTTAATCTATCCTCATGGTCTTTTAATTGCCTGTCTCTTTTTTCCTCAGTTTCCCTCTTTGCCATCAACTTGTCTTCTATGTCACTCACTCGTTCTTCCACCTCGTTAAGCCTGGTCGTTAGGACTTGTAGCTTGGATTGCATCTCATTTAATTGATTTTTAATTTCTGCCTGATTGGATCTAAATTCTGCAGTCATGAAGTCTCTTGAGTCCTTTATGGTTTTTTCTAGAGCCACCAGTAGCTGTATAATAGTGCTTCTGAATTTGCTTTCTGACATTGAATTGTAATCCATATTTTGTAACTCTGTGGGAGAGAGGGCTGTTTCTGATTCTTTTTTTTGAGGTGAGGTTTTCCTTTTAGTCATTTTGCTCAGTGCAGAGTGGCCAAAAACAAGTTGTATTGGGAAAAGGAGAAAAAGAGAGAGAAGGAAAGAAAAGAGAAAAAGAAAAAAGAGAAAGAAGAAAAAAAGGGGAAAAAGAGAAGAAAAAGAGAAAGAAAAAGAAAGAAAGGAGAAAAAAAAGGGGGGTGGGGTGGGGGAAGCAATCACAAATCAAGAAGAAAGAAAGAAAAAAAGCACAAAACAAAACAAAAACAAACAAAAACAAAAACAAAAACAAAAAAACACGGGGGAGTATCTTCCGATTCTGTATACTTTAAGTCCCTTGACTTCCCTTGGAACTGGTCCGTCTCCTTGGTCTTCTGGGGGAGGGGCCTGCTGTGCTGATTCTCAGGTGTTAGCACTTGGGGGAGCTGCTCTGCCCCTGCCTGGTGCAGGGCTCAGTGGGGGTTGTTCACCCCGTGAGGCCCCGGGAGGAAGGCACAGTGGCGGGGGCAGCTCTGGGACCCTGGAGTCAGCTCCCGCAGTAGCTCCGGGGCTCTCCCTCTGCAGGGTCTGGGGGCTCCGGGGCGGGGCCGCTGATCTGCTCAGCTCGGGGCAGGAGCGTCCTTGCTGTCCTGGGCCCTCCCGGCCTCTGCCTGTCCCCGGGGGAGGCCGGATCCTGGGCTGTGTCCCGGCGCCCTGTGCTCCGGGGCCTGCGCTGTTGGATTCGCGCTCCCGCCCCGCAGCCCCCTCCGCGGAGCCGCCGCCCGAGCCCCTCCGAGCTGCTCCGGTCCCGCCGAGCGCTGCAGCCCTTAGGGAGCTCGGCGCATCTCCCCGGGGCGCAGTTCCTCTGTTACTGTCCCCGGGAGCCCGAGGGCGTCCCCGCCTTTCTGGGTCCTGCTCTGACTCCCTGCGGGCCCCTTTCCGCGGGGAAGGTCGGTGCTGCTCCTGCTCCTCCGGGACGGGGCTCTCCTGTCCTGGGGACACTCGCCCCGGCCTCAGCCCGGCTCCTCGTGGGGCCCCTCCCCCTTGGAGGCCTTTTGTGTCTTTATTTCTTTTTCCCCGTCTTCCTACCTTGATAGAAGCTCGAACTCATCTCACTGGAGCGTTCCAGCTGGTCTCTCTTTAAATCTCAGGCCGAATTCGTAGATTTTCAGGATGATTTGAAGGTTTTCTAGGTAATTTGTTGGGGACAGGGGATTTGGGGACCCTACTCTTCCGCCGTCTTGCCCCTCCCCTCCAGTTTTTTTTAAAGTATATTTAGGGTAATTAAAAATTAAATATATTTATTAGATATGTGTTTTACATTTTTTCCCATTTCATAGGTTGACTTTTCATTTTGTCGCCTGTTTCCTTTATTGTGCAGAAGCTTTGCAGTTTGATGCAATCCCACTTGTTGATTTTTGCCTTTGTTACCTTTGCATTTGGGTACCATATCCAGAAAATCTTTGACAAGACCACTGTCAGGGAGCTTTTCCTCTAAGATTTCTTCTAGGAGTTTTATGATTTCAGGTCTTGCATATAAGTCTTTAATCTATTTCAAGTTAACTTGAATGTCATTGAAATTTTGATAAGGATTGCGGTGAATCCGTAGATTATTTTAGATAGTATGATCATTTTTACAATATTAAATCTTTGACTCCATGATCATGGAATATCTTTCAATTTATTCATGTCTACTTCAGTTTCTTTCGTCAATGTCTTGTAATTTCCAGGGTGCAGGTCTTTCCTTGGTATTCAGTTTAGTCCTAAATATTTTATTCGTTCTGTTGCTATTGTAAATGGGATAGTTTCCTTAAGTTCTTTTTCAGATAGTTCCTTGTTGGTATATAGAAATGCAACTGATTTTTGTCTATTGATTTTATATCCTGCAACTTTACTGAATTCATTTATTCTACATTGTTGTATGTGTGGGGGTGGGAGGAGTCTTTAGGGTTTTCTATAAATAAGATCATGTCATTTGCAAAGAGAGACAATAAAACTTTTTTTCTTTATGATTTGGATGCCATTTATTTCTTTTTATTTGCCCATTGCTTTGACTAGGACTTCCAGTATAATGCTGAATAAGACTAATGAGACTGGGAACCCTTGTCTTGTTTCTGATCTTAAAGTAAAAAAATTCAGCTTTTCACTATTGAGTATGATGTTAGCTGTGGACTTGTCATATGTGGCCTTAATTTTTTATTTAAAAATATATTTATTTATCTTTTTTTTAAAGGTATTTGTTATTTGAGAGAGAGAGAGAGAGAAAGCACAAACGGGGTAAGGGGCAGAGGGAGAAGCAGACTCCCTTCTGTAAAGGGATCCTGATTCTAGGCTTCATCCCAGGACCCTGGGATCATGACCTGAGCCAAAGGCAGATGCTCAACTGACTGAGGTACCCAGGAACCCCTTTTTCTTTATCTTTAATTGAAGTATATTTGAAATATATTTTTTAAAGATTATTTATTTACTTATTTGAGAGAGAGAGAGAGATCACAAGAGGGATGGGAAGTGGCAGAGGCAGAGGGAGAAGAAGACCCCCTGCTGAGCAGGGAGCCCAATATGGGGCTCCATCCCAGGACACCGGAATCATGACCTGAATCAAAGGCAGATAGATGCTTAACCAACTGAGCCACCCAGGTGCCCTGAAATACAATATAACGTTATATTAGTTTCAGGTGCACAACATAGTTATTCAACATTTATATACATTATGAGATGCACACTACATTAAGTCTAGTTACCATCTGTCACCATACAGAGTTATTACAATATTATTAACTGTATCTGTGTGCTTTTTTACATCTCTAAGACTTCCTTTGTTAAGTGGAAGTCTGTACCTCCTAATCCTTTTCACCTATTTTACCCATTCTCCCACTCCCCACACTCTAGAAACTATCATTTTGTTCTTTATGAGTCTTTGTTTTGTTTGTTGATTTGTTTTGTTTTTAGATTACATATATAAGTAAAATCATAATGGTATTTGCCTTTCCATTCTGACTTATTTCAGCATTATACCTTGCAGGTCCCATCCATGTTATTGTCAATGACAAGGTTTCATTCCTTTATTTTTATGGCTGAGTAATATTCTATTATACCCGCCCCCCCCCACACACACACCCCACACACACTTTTTTCCACACTGATTCATTGATGTACACTTAAGTTGGTTCCATGTATTGGCTATTATAAAATATGTTGTCATAAGCATAGGGGTGCATATATTTTTTCAAGCTAGTGTTTTTGTTTTCTTCAGATAGATATCTAGAAGTAGAATTAGTGTATGCCAATAGACACATAAAAAGATGCTCAAATAATCATTATGGAAATGCAAATCAATATCACAATAAGATGTCACCTCACACTTGTCAGAATGGCTGGCACCACATATGGCCTTTATCATGTGGACGTGTGTTCTTTCTATGCCTACTTTGTTGAGAATTTTTGTATGAAAGGTCATTGAATTTTGTCAAATGCTTTTCTATATCTGAAACAATATTCTTAATCTTTATTATGTTACCATTTTCACAAATAAATGAAAGTAATAAGATTACTACAACTAATCCACGTTTTCATCATCCAGATTCAGCATTTATCAAGATTTTACAGTATTTACTTCATCTGTCTTTCTTTTTTATCCTTTGTTGTCATATTTTATTTTATTTTTTTTGTCATATTTTAAAACTAATCCCAGAATTAAGCCATTTTTCTGTATATGTTCATGGGTGTTCCTATTTGAAATAGGGGCATTTTATACAGACATAATGACAACAACAAAAAAATAAGTAAAGCTTTAGGATCATCTAATAGTACAGAATTGAATTACTCGACCTATCTCAAAAATGTCTTTTGACAGTTTCCTTGAGTTACAATCCAACTAGTAACCACATATTATTTTTGGTTCTTTGGCCTCTTAAAATATCCATTAATCGGTAAAAATCACTCTTTCTTTTCTATCCTGATATTGATTGCTCCAGAAGAGTTAGTTCTTCTGTGGAATATTTTACATTTTGGATTTGTCTGTTTAAATCCTTGGTATCATTCAACTTTTTTTTTTTTTTGGTCTTTATATACTCTATAAATGGAAGTTAATGTCAGAGGTTTCAGCTTTAGGTTTAATTATTTAAGACTGGTTTTCTTACTAAAATTCTTTATCAGCTTTTCATCTAATAGTTTCTCTGTTTATAATCATTAACTGAAATAATTATTTTACTAGAATTGCAAAATATGAATTTTATAATTCTATAATTTCTCCCTCATTCATTAGCTAGAATTCTATGATTAAAACCTTCCATCTTCAAGTAGAAGTTATCAGGTATTTTGAAACAAAGTTTGTAAAAGGTAAGTTGAGTTAAATAGTTAATGATTTTATTTATTTACTTTTTTTTTTTGCCATTTTTCCAAGTCAAGACTTCTGTTATCCTATAGTATTATAAGTTAGTTTGAAAATGCTACTGATAATAATTATAATTAGAGGATAAACTTTACAGTTTTCTCCCATAGCTCCATTTTTACTTAGGACCTATATTCCTCTAAGCATGTATAGTCAAAGTACTATGCTATAAAATCACTTGAACAATTTTTTTCTGGTATGATTACATTTATTTTCATTTAAAAATATTAGGTATTTTTTTCTTTTTGTATAATTTTATTTTTGAAAATGTAAATACTTATATTTCCTATGTTTAAACTATGCAGAAGTTATATTCAGGGATGCCTCGGTGGCTCAGTGGTTGAGCGTCTGCCTTTGGCTCACATCATGATCCTGGGATCCTGGGATTGAGTCCCACATCGGGCTCCCTGCATGGAGCCTGCTTCTCCCTTTGCCTATGTCTCTAACTCTTTCTGTATCTCTCATGAATAAATAAATAAAATATTAAAAAAATAAATAAAAAATTATGCAGCAAGTTATATTCAGAGAAGTCTCACTTCTATCCTGGTCTCCTATAACTTGTTCCTGTTCCCTTTATAAAATAACCATTATAATTAGTTTTGGTTTATGTTTCTAGTATATTCTAGTGTGTGTGTGTGTGTACACATACATGCATGCATTTTTTTCTTACAAAGAAATAAACATTCTATTAATTTTATTTTGCAGTTCATTTTTTTTTTTACACTTAACTATATGTCCTGATAATCTGTCTCTTTTCCAGTGTATAGCAATGGTTCTTACCCGGGGGGGCGGGGAGATATTTCCCCTCTCTAGGGGTATTTGGTAATGTCTGAGAAATTTTGGGTTATCACAACCTGGATGAGAGAATTGTTACTGGCATCTGGTGGGTACAGGCCACAGATGATGCTGAACATCCTGTAATGCACAGGAAAGCCACTACAACAGAGAATTATCTGGTGCAAAATGTGAGTAGTGAAAGATGGAAAAAAATTAAAGTTTATAGTAACCTGCTTTGATGTCCTTGTCTGTTAATTTACATCTATGTCACCATGAAGTCTTTTTTAATTAAGTAATGTTTCCCCTGGTTATGGATCATGATTTCCTGCTCATTTATATTCTAGTACTTTAAAAGTTGTATTCTTTTTTTTATAAAGATTTTATTTATTTATTCATGAGACACACAGAGAAAGAGGCAGAGACACAGGCAGAGGGAGAAGCAGGCTCCATGTGGGGAGCCCTATGTGAGACTCAATCCCAGGACCCCAGGATAATGACCCAAGCTGAAGGCAGACGCTCAACCAGTGAGCCACAGGTGCCCCAAAAGTTGTGTTCTTGACAGTGTGGCCATTTTGTTACATTGAATCTGGAATATATTCTCTTCCTTTAATAGGCACTGAATTTTTTTTTTGGAAATTATGTAAATTGCTTCCTCACTTTGATCCTGTCATGATAGGTTTTAAGATTGTGTTAGAATTTGTCAGTATAATTTTGTCTTTAGTTCTGTAATACAGCCCTTGACATAGATTTTTATCTTTACTTCTGGTTTATGACTTTTTAGATCTTAACTAAATTTTCTTGGTTTGACTTCTCCATTCTACCTGCCCCAGAACAGCAATATCTTCCAACATTGCCCATGTTCTCATATCTCTCTTCAACTTTCTATTTTCCAGTTAGGATGATCAAATTCATCCTGGTTTGTCCAGGACTGTCCCAGTTTTAAAACTAAAAGCTCCATGTTTGGAGAACTTCCCCAGTCCTAGGAAAACTGTGTTCTCAGGGACTGCTCTCTGTTAGAATTCATAGAGATCGTACTATATACCTGCCTTGTCCAGCCTTCAGTCAAGGACATCTGGGGGCATTCCCCTGCAGGTTTCTGGGACCCTTCCTCTGTGCAGCTTCCTCTCCTCTGTTATTCTACAATAAAAATTCTAGAAATGTCAGCAACCCGAATTCAGTAAATTATAGCTACAAATTTTCTAAAACCAGGAAAAACCTGCAAATGAGAAGTTCAGAGTCACCACTAGGCTCAAACAGGGGGAAAAAAAAATGAAAAAAAAAAAGCAAAATAAATCTTTCCCTAGATAAATGGTAGATTGTTGAAAATCAGAGAGCTATTTGATTCTTTCTCTTGGAGTTTTCATTTCTCTATTTATATTGTCTACCTGTTTTTTGCACATTTTTCACTATTCCCTTAGAATCCTTATCATATTAGCCATGATTATTTTAAATTCTGAGCAACAAATTTCCAAAATCTCTCCATATCTCAGTCTTCTTCTGTTACTTGTCCTGTGTCTTCAGACTTTATCTTTTATCAGACTTTTATCTTTTATTTTTATCTTGCCTTTAACATGCATTATATTTTTATTGAAAGCTGGACATGATGTATTAGGTTAGTAGGGGTAGCAGTAAATAGGCCTTTAGTTTTATGCATATCTGGGTAGGAAGATGGCTAGAGGTATATGGAGTTGGGTATTTTCCTTCCATTGGTTGGTTAGGCTTTGGTAAAGTACTTTCCCTTGAAAGCAGGCAGAAAACAGAATGTTCTGGAAATACCTTAAAAATGGTTAATTCTCCCCCCTCCAACATACTCCCTTCTGGAATTATGAAAAGTTTTCTCACATCTTGTCAATGAGAACAGGGAGATGTTCCTTGAGGTAAATCTCAAAAAATGTTCCTCCTCACAAAACAACAGCAAATCATCTTTCCTCTTAGGTGTTTGTACTCAATCTGTAGCAATTGGTCGGTTACAACTCATGTTTTCCTGTCAGTTTCTGGCTCTAGCAACTGCTGTTTATGTTAAGCTATGGTTCTTTGCCTTCACTTGTCTCTCCAGTTTTCAGGGCTTGAGTTTACCCTATGACCTCAGCTGTCTGATGGATCTAAAAAAAAGTTATTGATTTGCAGTTTGCTTAGCTTTCAGTTGCAAGGATGAGAGTGACAACTTCTAAGCTGTTTACATGTCAGAGACTGGACATAACTTTCATGATTTTTCAGGCTTGATTTTAGGTTGTATTAGAATAGCTTTTTTTTTCTTTTTTGATGGAGGAGTGTAGAAAGGCAAGTCATTTATCTTTGACGTGAAAATGGGAAATCAGGATGGAGGGAGAACAAGAGGGGTACCAGCCTGGTGTTTAGATTTTTGTCAAGTGAGAATGAGAACAGGGGCTGGCCTCACAATGGGAATCTGGGTCCCAGAAGCAGTTTATTGAAGCACCATATTCTACTAAGTCTTATTCCAAGCTAAGCAGACCTAAATTTATACTGGAAAGTACTACCGTCTAGAATATTTGAAGAGCACAAGAGTGAGTTGACGTGTAGCAAGTCAACCACAGGGCAAGCAGTGTGGGCTAGGCTAACCTAGGAGCAGAGCTCAGGTCTCAGGAGGCTTCTCAGTTTCCTTCCTGGACTTGACACATTACAAGGATGTTCATCTTAACAATTAGTAGCTATCATTTATTGAAGGCTTACTCTGTCAAAGATACCATTCCAAACAGTAGTGTTATTCATTTATAGAAACTCAATTATATCTGTATCATGGGCTGAATTTTGTGTCCCTCGAATTCAGATATTCACATCCCAACCCCCAGTACTGCAGAATGTGACTCTATTCACAGACAGGTGTTTTAAAGAGGTGAGTCAGCTAAAATGAGATCTTTAGGGTGCACCCTCCAATGACTCATGTCTTCATAGAATAGGGAATTTCAGCACAGACATGTATAGAGGGAAAATGATATGAAGATGAGGAGAAGATGGCCATCTGGAAGTCAAGGAGACAGGCTTGGAAATGATCCTTCCCTTATGATTCTCACAGGGAACTAACTGCCAAAATTTTAAACTCAGGCTTCTATCATCCTGAACTGTGAAAATAAATTTTTGATGTTTAAGCCACCCAGAGTGTGGTACTTTGTTATAGCAGCCCTAGGAAAGTAATAACACTTGCTGAGTAAAAACTAAAAGAAAAAGAGTAAAGAAAAGATAAATTTGTGTGTAATTGGAATACACTAAAATTATATTTTATATATCACTACTAGAGTTTTATACACAAAATTTTGTCTGTTGTGACTTGTGGGAGTTTTTGTATTTTAAAAAGTTACTATATAGTTTGTCCCTAGAATCTGACTTAGGGCTATAGCTACCAATTAAAATATGGTTGTACTTTATTTCATGTCGTCCTTATAACAAACCCATGAGGTGTATAGTTCTATTCCCATTTTATAAATGAGGAAACAAATCTAAAGCACTTATTGCCCTTGGTTACAGAGTGGAAAACTGTCAAAGTTGATATTTCAACCTGAATTTTCTCTAATCCCAAGCTACATCTCTTAACTGCTACACATTACTGAGTTATGGCTCCTTTCTTATTTCTTTCACAACCACCCCACCACTGTTTTCTTTATAATCTAGAATCTAAAGTTCTATTTCTTTGTACTTTGTAAAAGAAAATCATCATTTTTTCTAGACATTTTAAAAGACTTCTATTTCAATTTTATCACATTTAACTTTCTTTGCTATCTTCACTGCTAATCACAAATGCTTTCCTGAAATCTGTCATCTTTTAAATATTCCCCTTTCTCTTGCATATTCCTTAATGGTACCTTTGCTTTTCCTTCACTGCTATTTGTTTTTAAAAGTCTCAAACATTAACTTTGGAGAAAACTCAAAGCTGAGTCCTCCGTTTCTTCTGTTCTTCCTCTAAACTTATTCCCAAAGAAAGCTCTCTAACTTCCTTACTACTGCTGTCCCTCTTTTACCCTCAAATATTAAACACCTTGTGGAACCCTCTACTTATCTCTATTCTCCATTTCTATTGGCTGTGAAGCAAAGTATCTTGGAATTCTCTTCCCTACGTCATTTTCAAGGTAACACAACATTTCTCTAGGTATTTTTGTTTTTATTATCATCATTGTTATATTTTTGCCACATTCTTTATATAACTAGTCACTTATACAATGTGGGCAGAGCAGTTACTGTGTATTAAACTCACTTGTGGGCCCGGAAAATGCAGTGTTGCATAAGTGACAGACAAGCACCCTCTGGGGTTATCATTAGCAAATTTTATCCTCTAGAGGAGGATAAAAGAGAAAAGATACCCCCAACCCTGAGCATACGAAGTCCTACCCTAGCAAAGTCTTATTAAATGGATTTCAGCTTCTCCACTTGCTGCCTCAGATGGGTGACCTTTTTTAGAGCTCTATATTCATAGTTTACTTAGATGTCATTCTTATAGACTCGTGGACTTTATCTTTCTGGCTCAGCATCCTAATCAGTCATCTAATCTTATTTGTTCATGTCTTTTCAATTTTATTTTCCTTTTGCTTCCTGCCATGATCTTCTAGCCTTTGTTCTCTCTAGTTCATCTTACCCAATTCTGAGAGACTATTCTAAGAAAGTGCTTCTATAAACATTTCCTGTTCCTTATCAAGACAGACTTCTCAATTTGTCTGTCTTGTCCACCCGATCTTATCTTTACTTTGGAACTCATTTTTCCTGAGTCCTTAATTCTGAACTACTTTGAGAATGATCTTCACTCCTTACTGGAGACTGTCTCCGTTTAACTCCAGTACATCTTTTTATGCTTCTCTTCCATCTAGATGCTCTGCCCAGCTTTTTCCTGGAATGCTTCCACCTGCCTTGCCCTCCAGTATTGTCAATTCAATGTACATTTCCTTCAAATGTAGAACTCTTTCTTTACAAATAAAGGCAATGCTCTTTGCTCTGCAAATCTTTTCCGACTTATTTAAAGTACAGTCCTTATAGAATGTCATTTGTCTAGAATTACTTCCAGTGTATAGGTCTTATTTTCTAGATTCAGAGCATTGGAAGATGTAGATTATATTTTGTTCTTTGTTGTGACCTCACTAATTCAGAGCTCAGCAATTTGTAGGAGCCATAGCATGTACTAAATAACTCTGTTCTGTTTACCTTTCTCAAGTCATGCATAACACATCATAGTCTCCTCATCCAAAAATAAAGAAGTCTTAAAATCTCAAAACTTTAAGCCACCAAAATACTTAGTGCAAATCATGACTATTAGATCTTAGTGGCTGCCCAATTCTCTTAATTGTTGTCTTGAGGGAGGGTCTTAAACCTCCCTCAAGCGTAAATGCCTTTAATCCTCAAATAAAAGTAAAAGTTGGCTGTTAGAGGGAGAAGGTAAAAAAGGTGATGGAATATCGGACCTGACTGAGAACATTATGTATGCCCTCTTTATTTCTGGCCTCATTCCTGCATTTTTGTTCTGGGGCTGTCTTTCAAACCCTCCTCCATGCCCATCAAAACCACCTTCCTCCACCTGTGTTCATAGGTATAAGTGCATATCCTCAAACAGGTATGGGTGAAAAAGACCAATGAAACATTTGTGATATTGCAAGTAATGCTCACTTTTGACTAGGGAGAGTAGGAGTAGGTCATCTTGAAAAGATTTTCATCTTTTTCCTATCACTATTCTACTTTGGCCTCCTAATATTGGTAGGTAGAAAAATGAGGGAAGAAACAGGACCAAATAAACATTACACGTTCCAGTCTTCAGTTTTCTGGAACTTTGTTCCATTTTACTATTCTCGGGATGCAGATGCATACATAGGCTCTTCTCACTATAAGCAGTAAGATTCTAAGTCTATAGAATAAAGCACAGTATAGTCTGTGATTCACAGAGACTTGCAGAAATGATTCAATACCAAACCTACTTAAATTTTTATATTAGAGATTTACAAAGCTTAACAAGTAATGACAAAGTTCTTTCTAGCTAAAAACTGCCATATAGACAAATGACAAGAAGGTGGAGGTGATGATGATAATTATTAAATAATCAAGCTGTTTTTTATTTTTATTTTTTTTAAAGATTTCATTTATTCATGAGAGACACAGAGAGAGAGAGAGAGAGAGGCAGAGACACAGGCAGAGGGAGAAGCAGGCTCCATGCAGGGAGCCCAACATGGGACTTGATCCCAGGTTTCCAGGATCATGCCCTGGGCTGAAGGTGGCGCTAAACCACTGAGCCACCTGGGCTGCCCAATCAAGCTGTTTTTAAATTTAATCTAAAGCTCTGAATGCCATCTTAGAGGTAATATTATCACAACTCTTTCTGTGTAGTCTTAAACTAGCCCATTGAAAATGTAAAGTTGAATAATTTGAAAATTAGTAATAATGTTAGTGTCCTAGCGCTGCCATAACAAATTTCCATAATGAGGATGAGTTTAAAATGCTGACTCAGCTTTGGAATTAGAGTAAAATGCAATAGTAGTTTAAAGAACAATGTGACACTGGAGAAATAGACTAAATAGAGCATTTTGAATTTCTTTACTTTTATTCAAATTGAGGTAATAGGAAAATAACACATTCAGATTTTTACACTTTTCTGCTTAATGTGCATTAGTGATGTGCTTGCTTATTGGTGGATAAAGAAATACTGCTTTCTTCAACATGAAAAATAAGCACACTTTGAAATATTTAAAAAGTAAACATAATGTAGGGTCTATGTTTTCATGTCATTCTTATTAACTCTGAAAGTTTTCATTTATATAGCATCTTGTTTGAAAGCCAATGTAATAATAGTTAAAATGAAACAAAGGTATTAATATAAGTATTTGTAGTATATAGTGTAAATTATTTCATGTTTATCAATCTGATGTAGTCAGCAACTATGAACTTCTTGAAGAAAGGGGACTTGTAATTTATATACTTGGAAATTTTTCTATGATACAATACAATATTGAGAATAAAATACATGCTCAAGAAAAGTAATAATTTGTCTTTAGTTATTTTTAATTACTGTTAAAATCTTGTTTAACTTATTTTTTTGCAAAGAAAACTAAACATTTTACTTAAATATTTACTGATACTTAACATATAATATGAGCAATAACTTGATAACCTACTGTGGTCTCAGTCCCATATTATTTTTTCTCTTCAGCAGATGAAAGTAGAACTGAACACAAATAGTTATGTTAATTTTTGCTATTTAACAATTTAACAGTGTTTCTAGGTTGGTTTTATTTGGGCTTTTAGGCTTCGAAATACATAAAATGTCTTCATCTAACCCTTTCTGAGAGGATAGTCTATCAATATTTAATTTGACCAGCCAGAAAAGCATTAACATAGCATAAAACAATTTATGAGATTGGCTTAGTCTTGGATTTCCTATTAAATGTGGTTAACATTTATCAACAAGAGCATTATGTGTACGTATTTGTTATCTTAATAATTCTAATTAACTTTTGGTAATTGCTGAGAATCTGCAATTGATGAACTATTTCTATTTTTTATTGTTATAGTTCTCAACAACCAGCAGAGAAATTAATAAAATAAGCCTATGAAGAATGAAACAATGTAGGCCAACTAAGTTTTCCTTCTCATTAGAGAATATAAAAATCACTAACAAATATTCTATATATGAATATTTGAAAAGAAGGCAGATTACTGATAAAGTTATAAGAAAATGTGAGAAATCTTTAAAAGATTACATATACACATACATATATAAATACATGTTAGTGGGTGTGATTTTTTTAGTATTTATATTTATTATTATTATTAATTACTGAGGGATATGACTCCCTGATTAATAGGTTTCCTCTGTTTGGTGCTTAATTTACCTTTCTCAAGTCACATAAAATGCATACATTATAGTTTCCTCATCTTAAAATAGTCCTAAAATCACAAAAAATTAAGACACCAACAAGCTTAGTGAAAAAATGACTGTTGGGTCTTGCTGTAGTCTTGCTGTAATCGACATGAATGGAAAAGATGCATACACTGAACTGAGCTACATAAATGATTCAGATTAATTTCGACATCAGTCAGTCTCACAAAACAGTATGGTCTTGTTCATTCACTGACTGTTCATGCTACAAAGCCATGATTACAATTAGTTTCTAGTAATAGCTGAACTGACAGGTTTGGAAAACAGATATTTTCTGGAGATGACATTTGTGGTCTCCTTACCACATTTAATGATATGGAATATAATAGTAAAGAAAAGAAAAGCAGCAAGAGGTTATCTATGTGATTCAACTAAAAGAAAAAAATATTTGATTGCTGTATGATTTGCCCTAGAAACATGAGTTATAGTAAATTATTAATTTAAAATAAAAACCTTACTATTTTACATGTTATGATTTTGTAGATATCAGATAATTATTCAGTTTGTTAACAACACACAACAACAAAATATATGTATGTATGTGTGTATGTGTGTGTGTGTATACACACACACACATACACACATATTTATATAAAAGCTACTGACCCTCCTTATTCTTCAATGTAGGGAAGTAGGTTAAGTTGAGCAACTTTATAATTAGCTATTGTTTCAAATATCAATTCTGTCATTATTTAGTGAGCTTGATCAACATTTCTGACACTTGATTATATCTGAAGTTTGTTTTTAATGAATTTCACCTCATAAGGTGTTTGTCACAATTAAATGGGATATACTATGGAAAGAAGCTGGGACAGGAAGTGCCTAATAAATAACGGTAGTGAGAGTTGGCTATGGTTATTTTACTCCTTATAGGAATTGGTTGGCTTGTCATTATTTATCTTATATTTTCAAGGTTCACAGCTACTAAGATAGGTTTCTTAATGTGCAGAGGAGAGAAAATCCTGGGCCTACGAAAAATAGGGAGATGGACTGTAAATTCCTGTATAAATCTGAGACATTCAAAAGAAATGATAAAATGAAAAATACCTTGGTCTCTAGACAGAGAAAATATTAAACTCTATCCTGAAAATGTGAAATTATAGATATAATTCATGTGTGTCATTGGCCTGTATAATATATAGGTTTCAATTATTGAATGTTTACTGTATCCTTTTGATCTATGAATCAGTCACAATAAGGTAATATAAAAAATAGTCTCATGCCGGTGCTCTCTTTGGTCATTTGACATAATTAATAGAATATGAAATATGGAGATATAACCCTGCAAACACTTCTAGAGTTCCAAAAGAGAAACAACCTATATAAGTCAGATTTTTCTAACAAGATAAACAATAGATTTTCCATACTAATACAACATCTAACAGATTATAGAATTGGTATGTTCAATGTGATTAAGATATAAGAAAAGTCTATAAATCATGAGAAAATAATGTAAAAAAAAGAACAGACTTATTTGAAAAAGTATCTAGAATCAAGAGATGAAAATAAACAGGAAGATGTGATATGATACATTCCTTAAATATGGGATGTATTACAGTGGCTTCTATCCAGAGTACAGAATGAAAAAGGAGAAAAAAAGAAACTTAACAGCGGAGAAACTTGACAAACACTATCTCAGTCAGTTGATAAATATTAACATCATCAGTGGTAACTCATGTTCATGCTATGTATTTTTGATATATGATGAGAATGTCACCCCGTGTATCATTGGGTATTGCTTGTTATTCTGATATTTTCTGTCTTTTAAGTATAGTGTTTTGTAAAGTAACATTTACTGCAACATTAGATATTGTTCTATTTAGTCATTTAATCATTTCTATTTATTCTCTCAGTTTTATTTCTTTTTTTTTTTTAATTTTTATTTATTTATGATAGTCACAGAGAGAGAGAGAGAGGCAGAGACACAGGCAGAGGGAGAAGCAGGCTCCATGCACCGGGAGCCCGATGTGGGATTCGATCCCGGGTCTCCAGGATCGCGCCCTGGGCCAAAGGCAGGCGCCAAACCGCTGCGCCACCCAGGGATCCCTATTTCTTTATTTTTCTGTTCCTCCTTTTCTGCCTTCTCCTTGGAATATTTAATTTAAAAAAATTATTTTAGTCCATCTATTGGCTTTTTAGTTATACTAATTTGCATATGCTTTAATGTTGCTTTGAGTTGTTTCAAAGACTGAAGGGTCTATGATTTTTTTTTACCTACCTTGCAAGCTAAAAAAATAGCTTGTTGGAATTTCATGGATACCGGCAGAAAACATGAAACTCCTGAGTTAGAGGTAAGGAACTCTTGGTTACTCATAGTAGTAGCAGCCAATGTATCAGTTAATATCTTTCATGGCTTCCAAGACTCATCATAAGGGAATATTATGAGAACTAGGTGATATCTGCATACATAGTGATTTGCATAACAGATGATGAGCTCTAAACTCAAGGAACCTGATTATTTTATAATAGGCTATAAACCTGACTGCCCTTTGCTTTGGAGGCAAAGTTATTTTGTTTAGACTATAGTTATAATGCCTGGCTAATGCTCCAGAAGGAAATACTATATATTTCAGGCTTACTTGCTCTACAAATATCCTTGAAAATATAGTCTGGAAAAAAGGTAGATTGCATCTTACCTTGCAACATGCGCAGAAATGTGAGAGATTCAGAAAGAATTGCTTTCCAATGATGTATGTTTTTCAATGTCTATGCATGAGGGCATTTTCCCTTGAATACACAGCACCATTGGCTACTCTGATTAATTTGACAGAGGCTGGGATAGAATTTACTCAATTTGTCTCATGAGGCATTTAATTACATTTGCTATGAAACAGCAGGATGAGTCCCACTGCAATATTAACCTTGACCATGTCCGCAAACAGCTGGATAAATTTCTTACACCATCTGAGTCTATACTGGAAAGCCAGATGGCTTCCTTCTTAAGTTTCTGTATTGGCTTTCCCACTTAGCTGGAGGTATTAATTGACCTCGGATAATAAAGTATAGATCTAGGGCCATTCTGGCACCCATTACAACCATGACCAGTAAGGTGAGACAGATTTGAAAGAATTTTAAGACCAAGGTATTGCCCTTAATCACTAAAGCTAAAGTCAGGGAGAAATTCTATCTCACTTTTCCTAGTTCAATTACTCTCATTATAGGGATAACTGCGCTCAGAGTGTACATACATGAGCAGTCATTCATCCCTCTAGAAAGCTCTCCCAGAAGGGTAGTCTTATTTTGGAGATATCTCTGCAATCCTTTGAGGGCTACATTATATACTTTTTTTTTTTTTTTTAAGTGAGAGAACGTGAGTGGGGAGTAGAAGGTGGGAGGGTAGGAGCAGAGGGGGAGAGAGAGAGAGAGAACTTTAAGCAGGCTCAACATCCAGCCTGGAGCCCAACTGAGGGTGCATTCTCACAACCCTGAGATCATGACCTGAGCTGAAATCAAGAGTCAGATGCTTAACTGACTGAGTCTTTACAGGAGTATTTTTGTAAACACTTGAAAATATTTTATGAGCACCCCCCTAAGATGCACAGTGACTATGTTTTCAGGAGGGAGGCAGTTTAATGCTTGGTTTCCACAACTGTATAATGTGAAAACTGTACATTAGGGGTACAGGCTCACAATATGGCATCCCATCCAGTTGGTAGGCAGGCCTTAGGGGTTCCAAGTTAATTTCCAGTGGTTGAGACGACTTGGTGATTGTTGTTGTTTGGAGAGAGTGGTAATATAATGTGTGCTGTTTGCCCACACAGCCAGATGACATTCTCTTGTCCCATGGAATAACTGAGTGGTGGCTATGGAAATGCAGTGGGGAATACGTTCATGGTCTTTTCTTTCCTTTTTCTTTTCTTTCCTTTTTCTTTTCTTTTCTTTTCTTTTCTTTTTCTTTTTTTTCTTTCTTTTCTTTTCTTCTCCTCTTCTCTTCTCTTCTCTTCTTTTTTCTTTTCTTTTCTCTTTTTTCTTTCTTCTTTTCTTTTATATGTATGTGTTTTCCTGTGGAATATGTGGGAGGTGGAACCAACAGAAACTGCTGTTTCTCATAGACTACTAGGAGAATGACAATCATATCATGGTCAGAAACATCCAACGTGGATGGCATACCTAGTGGCTACAGTTTGGTACACTTTGGGAGAGCTTTCTCCATCATGTGGAAATCTCCATATCACTCTTTAAAGCAAAGATTATCAGTGTCTCTTTGTCCTCTTATACCTATTGTGTCCAGAAGGAATTTCCTCTCTATGTGCCAGGGTTATAGTTCTTACACGGCCACACAATCTGGGTGTCCCATGCTAGTAGCTATAAATCTACCTTTTGTCCAGTCATCTCCTGCTAACCTTCAACCTTTAATGCAGAAATGTAAGTTAGGCATGGCTATTTAAGAAGAATGTCTATGAATTAAGAGTCCTATTGAACCAGCAGCTTTGCTTCCTCTAACAGAGTAGAAGATAAAGCTTCCTCCAAAAAGATAGTTGCTATTTTTCTTATAAAGCCAAGATATTGTTGGGGCCAGGCTGGCTTTGCTCTTGAATACACCATTTCCCTTTGACATATAAGACTAATTAGACTCTTCTTACCTTGTTAGTTTTTCAGTCCCAGTTGGCCATCACCAAAAGAGGATATCAGGCTGGGGAACCATAGTGTTTTCACATGTCACACAGTTCCCACAGGAGCCCAGTGGGAAGCTAATAGCTGAGCATATCAGGAAGAAAGCAAGTCCAGCATCAAAGTGATGCCTCTGGGTGGAGGTTACCTCACCTCGCTAGGGTTTCCAATTGGTAAAATCACCAGTGATGGAGGTTTAAGGCTCAAAAAAAGTAATTAGGATTGTGGGGCCCCACAGGTACTACTAGCATGAATACACATGTGGCTCTTCCCAGTAAAATGATTCCATCCATTATTATGAGTACGTACATATAAAATATCAATTGTGTTTTCATATTTAGCAGCTGAAGCCACAACTCTAAATACATTGAATCCACCCAGAAGGTTTCATCCATAAGGTTACATGAACTTCCTTTACCTGTTGTGAATTCTACCCAAATCCCATTACCTAATTCTGGGTATTCACAATGTGTGAGATTGGTAAGATGTTAACTTGGGAACTAATCCAATGGATTTTGAGTCATTTCTTCCACCCCACCCCCGCCATCTCCCCAGGATACTATGACGTATGGATAGCCTTTGGTCTTCTTTGAGGAAGGGAGATCTCAGTACCACTACTAAAGTTTTCCCCTCAAAGCTATCAAAGTCATACTAGAAGTGTTGGTATCAGAGGGTGTGGAGAGAGAACATAGCTCCATACCAGTAAATAAGGGCCTTTTAGTTTCAGTATTAAGTACTCAGACAGCTGCTCACAGCTAAAATTGTGCCAATTTCTAATGGTTTCTATTCACCCAAATCTCTATATCCTCATTGCTGACAGCACTTATTTCTGCTCTGGGGGTTTCTCGACTCAGAAGCATGTTTGAAACTAGAATGAGGTAGTGTTGTACTTACTTTGGGCAAAAATCTTAAGGAGGTGCCAAAAGTCTAAGTAGTCAAATTAAGTAATATTTTAAAGCAATGGAAAGTTGGAAAATTAATGCAAAACTCCCTGGTGAACAAAATATCAAAACTTACAGACACTATATGATCCTGTACATGCATGATTCAGCTCTCTTGCCCCATTCTCACCAACATCTAGGATACTAGAAGATACTAGAAGATATGAGACTCGTGAGTTAGAAACCAAAGGCTTGTTTACTCAAGTAGCATGAGCTTTATGTTTGTATCTGTTCACCTTGACCTGCTCCATGAAGGTGATGTGAAGGGGTCTGGGTAGGTGCTGAATAGGTAGGAGAGTGTCTTAGGCACAGCTAAGGAAACTTCAGGTTAGAAAACCTGAATCTTTTATAGTGGGCAGGAAGCTCATCTGACTTTTGTGCCAGAGGAGACAGGACTTCTTTTGTTGTGGTGGGTAGGAAACAAACCTGCCACTTATTTCAGAGGGAGATACTATCTGTATCTTTAGAGGCTGCTGTGTACTGTACAAGCATCCTTGGCAAGATAGTCTGAGATAGAGATTCCACTTACAGGACATGTAGAAGTATAAGTGATCTGTGGAGAGTTGTCTCCTAAAATATCCAATAAAATACTAAATATAGAATGGCTAGCTTTTGAATCTGTAGGTGAAAAAAGTAGACATAAAGAAATTGATTCTATTTAGTGGAATGGAACACAAGAAAGAAGAGAATGACACTCAAGAAAAAACATTGCTAATAGGAAGCACAAATCATAGAAAGAATTTAAATATATAATTAACCCCAAAGAGTATGGCCAGATTAAGTTTGTGAAAGTGAGATATTCTTAAATTGTTAAAATAAATCCAATATGTTCTTTTTGAAAGACAAAAACCTTCTTTTGTTCCTTCCTTATGGTTTCTGATGCCTATTTTTATTGAACAAACACATAACTATTTCAACACTATTACACAAACACAACACTATTTTACTGGCACAGTTCAGGGTACTTTACAAATAGGAATTAATTTCATTCTTATAACAATCAAAACAGGTTATGCTACTACTATTACATGTTTGTCAGTCAAGGAAAATGAGATAGAAAGAGGTTAAATGAATTTCCAAGGCCACTTGATAATAGATGATGAAGACAAGGTGGGAACCCTGGCATTTTGGCTCTGGGATCTATTCTCCTCATACTCTACAGCCTCGTCAGTTCTTTTAAACATACTGTCCCCGTCCGCACCACTGCCATGGCTACCCCCAGTTTCTCTAAAGTCATTTTATTATCTCAAAGACTTTAACTATTATTAATGTTACCAGAAAGACTGAAAATTGAAGAATTGGGAGATTTATACCTGAGAACGTTAATCACAAAGGATCTCGAGTAGCTATGTGCATACCAGATAAAATAGACTTGAGTACATATCAAAGCAAAATAAAACAATCTCCCAGGAGTAGGATAAATCAAATTAAAAATTTATCGATAGAATATAAATTTTCTGAAACTACATGCAGAGTAATAATAATCCTCAACATATATAAAGCAAAACCAATAATTTGGTTAAAATTATTTGGTGAAATAGGCAAGTTATTTGGCTAAATAGAGTATTATGGAAGGTGTTAACAAACTTAGGTTTAGAGATTGATGAATACGGGATCTTCATGTTGATATTATCTTCCTCCATGATGCGGCACCTGGTTAAGCACTAAACTTCCCAACATAGAGAAAAAGAAACTATATAACTTGGTGAAATACATAAGCAAGCTGTTTACCTGTGTTCAGGAAGGAGCTAACAGGCACTCAAACCTGCCTTCCCTGAAACAGGAAAATTGACAAGGTAAACCTCACAATCCCTCAGTTCTCTGCAGGAAGTGAGGGTTAAGAGGAGCATCTCCCAAACTCTCAGAGAGCTATGATCCTAGTCCAGTAATGGCACTCCTGCTGAGCGAAGGAGTCGGAAATCCAGGTTCAGGGAGATTGGGGTAGAAAAAAAATATTTGAAAATAATAATAAATATTGCCCATAACCATCCCAGATATGATGAAAAATAGCTACGTACGTATCTAGGCAGGACAGTGAATCTCAAGCAGTAAATTAAAAATATCAATAAGCAATCAAATCAAACTTAGGAACATAATAGTCAAACTGCTAAAGACCAAAGTTAGAGATAACATCTCTTAAGTACCCAAGGGATAAAAGATGCATTGACCACATGGAAACAGGAATAGGTGAGAATCACCACAGACTTCTCAGACAGAATTGTGGCCCAGAAGATATCTTAAATAAAGAAAAACAGTGTTAAAAAAATTCTGTATCTGGTGATAATATTCCTAACCTGAGAATAAAATAATATTTTATTTTCAGATAAATGGAAATTGGCAAAACTCATTCTCAGGAATGTGTAAAGGAAATGATACAAGGTAGAGTTCAGTAAAGAAGGGCACCAAAAATGTTACAGAGTGTGCATATAAAATAGAAGTACAACATTAAAATAATGCCAAATGCTATTAATGCAATATGCAATATTGTGCACATCATGATCTCATAAAACGTAGTTAATAAAGAAATTAATAACAAAAAGTAACCCCCTCAATCCCACGATATAGAAATGAAAGAAAACATTTCCAAATTATTTGTGGCTCAGCAAAGAAATTATAATTATAGTTAGAATGTGCTTCAAACTGAACAGTAAACAGTGTATTTCAAAAACTTGAGATCTGGGGATCCCTGGGTGGCGCAGCGGTTTGGCGCCTGCCTTTGGCCCAGGGCGCGATCCTGGAGACCCGGGATTGAATCCCACGTCAGGCTCCCGGTGCATGGAGCCTGCTTCTCCCTCTGCCTGTGTCTCTGCCTCTCTCTCTCTCTCTGTATGACTATCATAAATAAATAATAAAAAAAAATTAACAAAAACTTGAAATCTAACTAAAGTTATAGAAATTTAAATCCTTAAATTCATATATTGCATAAAAGCATAGATTAAGAAAATAGCAGTTCAACCCAAAGGTGATCTATGAAATCAAAATAATGCTAATCAAAATTCCAGGTGTTTGCTATATCCTGTTAATTAATGTTAATTAAAGAGCTATAGTACTTAAGGTAGGGGTAGTGTCACAGAAAGAGAAAACATTATTTTATGGATAAGCAATCCTACTTAAAATACTTAGGAAGCATGACATGACAGAGGCAGCCATATGAAATTAACTTTTGAGTAAATAACACATTGAAAATTGGCTGAGTATGTGAAAAATAATAAAAATTTGACCCTACCTATCATAGAGGCAATTCAAGAACCAGCACTTGGGAAGAAATGAGAAGAAAATAATTGAGGGTGAGGGATGAAGCTTCAGTGCTTTAAATGTATCTTTATGTTTTTGTTTTTGATTTAAAAAAAGTGAAGGCTCTGAGGCAAATAAAGCAACCATTAATATGAGTCAGATATTCATGATAGAAACATGGTAATATATATTATATATGGTAATATATATAAACATGGTAATTTATATATAATATATACTATATATTATATATATTTGTATTTTTTGGTATTTAAGATTATAGATTAAAAAGTAAATGTAATAGTATGTATTGGAAAGTTTTAGTTGCACACTACACCTTTAAAAGAGAAATTTATTGGGATGCCTGGGTGGCTCAGTTGGTTAAGCATCCAACTCCTGGTTTCAGGTCAGGTTAGATTTCAGGGTCCTGGGATCAGCCCTGGGTCAGGTTTCTTGCTCAATTTATTATCTGTCTGTCTCTCTCCCTCTGCCACTTCTCTTCTCCTATGCGCTCTCTCCCTCTCAAATAAAGAAATTAATTAATAATAAATAAAATCTTTAAAAATTATTTCTAAATTTTTCATACATTTCAAGCATATAGACAAACTGAACTGTGTGGAAAGAGGATAGCAGGATCAAAGATAGACTAAAAATGGAAGAATGGGAGTTTTTAGCTGGTAGAAATGAAGATAGTAAGATAGCTTTCCTTAGGTATTTGAGAAGCTCATTTGTAAGAAAGTTTAGATTCATTCAGCGTAGCCATGTATAATAAATTTCAGGCTAATACATCAACGCATCACTTTAATATTTTTTGAGTATACCTTAGGTCTAGATCCTAGTCTTGGCACCACTAATAAAACCTCAAACAAGGAAGATGAGTTTCCTGTTCTTGTGGAACTCACGTTCGCGTGGCTTGAGGAAGAGGATAAAAAAACAAGTGCATGAACAAACGAGCAAAAATATTACTTAGTGACAAGTGCTTATTCTGAGAAATAAAATAAGGTACTGAGACATTCAGTGAAAGGAGCTCCTCTTGACTGGCCGACGAGAGGAGGTAACTGAAACCTACGATCATGATATGGTCAGGAGCAGGAGTTTCCCTCCCCCTGATAGGCTGGGGAAAATCTGCAAATTGTAAAGAAGCTTAATTTTTTGAGTAAGGAAAAGAGATCAGTGTAGCTGGAGAATATTTGGATATATTCTAATTTATGTATTCACTGTTTTCCTATGGGAACCCAGAACTCTTGATTTAAACTTTTAATAGATGATTATGACTGCTCTGTGTTGAAATGTGGGGAATAATGGTGACAAAAATGGGGAGGGTTGGAAAGGATGTACACTAAACCTTCACTTTCAACCACGTGAAAGAATGGACATTATTAAACCTTACCTTTAATTGGGTGAAACAAAATGGAGGATTTTATTCACCAGAATTCCGGTATCATAACTACTAATAAGGACATGAGTAAGAAGAGGGAGGTGGTTGAGACTCAGGGCTGCCCATAGCAGGAAAACCCACATGTTAAGGATCTAGGTCTTTGAAAGGGGATTGTCACTAAGTGCTGTGCACCTTTGGTCAAGAAGGGAACAAGAAAACAACGTGCATATGAATGGAGGGAATAGTGAGGAAGAGAGGAAGAAATGTTTATCATCTCAGGAGTGGGAGGCAGAGGAGAAGAGTCCAATGTTTCACAGAGTTGTATTGTGAGATAGTTTGTATAAACTATTGCATCACCACTCAGGAAAACCTATAGTCAACAGTTGCATTGTTTTTACAAAATACGTGCCAAATTTGAATTTCAAAATTTAAATATTTCAGTATACTGAGACAAAATTTGAGAGGATTCAGCTATCTCTGGATTAAGTGAGAAATAACTGTATATATCTGAAGTTCTCTCAAAACAAGGAAGGAGTTTGGTGGAGGTTATGATCAATACACTTAATTGGTTTGGTTTGGGCGAGATAGGTGACTATAACTAGCTTTAAGGATCCTTCTGGTGAAAAATCTTGTTTTTTTGGTATGAAATATTTCTTTGCCATTTCTCATGTCAAAGATGAA
The DNA here is from genome assembly GCF_018345385.1 of Vulpes lagopus. Taxonomy (NCBI): domain Eukaryota; kingdom Metazoa; phylum Chordata; class Mammalia; order Carnivora; family Canidae; genus Vulpes; species Vulpes lagopus. The sequence goes on along the minus strand of NC_054847.1, from coordinate 28,395,276 downwards.
TAAAAGAAACGGGATTGTAATTGATAAGCATGTAAGTATCAACAGAGAGTTGGAGACATTGACAGGAGCCTTCTAAGTATTAAAGTGACATTAAAAACCTAAAAAAACGGGATCCCTGGGTGGCGCAGTGGTTTAGCACCTGCCTTTGGCCCAGGGCGCGATCCTGGAGACCCAGGATTGAATCCCATTTCGGGCTCCTGGTGCATGGAGCCTGCTTCTCCCTCTGCCTATGTCTCTGCCTCTGTCTCTCTCTCTCTCTCTGTTACTATCATAAATAAATTAAAAAAAAAAAACCTGAAAAAACAGGAATTCTGAGAGTCTATGCAATAAATAAATTTATTAAATATGTTCCTTCCTAAAGGCTCTGTGTCCAAATATCATTACAGTAGGGGTTAGGTCTTCAAAATGATCAGCTTTGGAGGGAAGCAACCATTCAGTCCATAATAGTGTCACAACCAAATCCAACTGTAACGGGTACAAATCCTTTGCCATTCTCCATCAGAAGGACACAAAAACAAATATTTTCAGAATCTTGTTCTACTTTCCATTTACTACCCTATCCTTCTCTTCTACTTGTTTTTCAAATGTCTTGCAACTTGAAAAGAAACACGGTCCTTACTCAGGCACCTTTCCTTTGCTCCTGGGCCAGTCTGGCTTGATCTCCATCAGAGCTACCACCTAAATGATATCATCTGTACATAAATGCATACATATAAAACCACCATCTGATTTCTTTATTTGTCTCACTTTTTTAGGTGTATCACGGGCATCTTTCCTTGAGTCATTTTCAGTTCTTTAAAACCACTTTGCTGAAGGGGCGCCTGGGTGGTTCAGTTGGTTAAGAGTCTGCCTTTGGCTCAGGTCAGGATCCTGGAGTCCTGGGATTTAGCGCTTCATTGGACTCCCTGATGAGTGGAGAGCCTACTTCTCCCTCTCCATCTGCTTGTGCCGTATCTCTCAAATAAATAAATAAATTCTAAAAAAAAAAAACACTTTGCTGAAGTATAATTGAACATGCAAAAAGCTGCACATATTTAATGTATACAATTTAGTAGAGTTTAGTAGAGTTAAGTATAAACTCATGAAACACGGTGAGGATGAGATTAGTGCTAAGAAGCCAAAGAAAGACTAGAGCTTGCTCTCTCTTTCCACTACATGAAGATAAAGCAAGAAGGCAAAAAAAAAAAGCTACATATTTAATGTATACAACTCAGTTGAGCTTGGGGTTAACTATAAACCAGTGAAACTTGATGAGGATGGGGTTAGTGAGGATGGGGTTAAAAGCAGCGGAAGAGAGACTAGAGCTTGCTCCCTCTTTTACCACAAAAAGATAAAGCAAGAAGGCTGCTGTCTACAAGAAGATGGCCCTCACCAGGAATTAAAGCTTCTGGCACCTTGATCTTCGCTTCTCAGCCTCCAAAACTGTGAGGAAAAAAACTTCTATTGTTTAAGCGAGAAGGTAAGTAAATGAATTAGTTGAAAGTTGTGTGAGGAGTGATAGGAATTATGAAAATTAAACATTATTGTGACAAATATTTATCAGTGCCTAAAATGTGCTAAGCCATGCACATAAACAAAATAGACTTGAATATGTGATTCTTTGAAAAATACATAACTGTCTTACTACAGAAGTTCAGAGTCACTGTTATACCGTGATGTTGACTTTTTTAAGAATAGGTGCATATCTACCTAGATGTATCACGTCCTCTTCTTGTCCTCACCCTCTTATAATCTGTAAGCACTTGTCTGAAGTTAGATGGAAGGGCAGCAGAGATGGAAGTTAAAGTCAGGCAGAGATGGAAGTTAAAGTCAGGCAGCAGAGAAATGCTAAACAGCTCTCAAAGACCTGAGACTGCTTATTACATACTCACCGAGTACATCCAGATTTGTAGACTACACACCCAGAAAAATGTACAAAATGATCCCATGTAATGTGGAAAGGAAGTATTAGGACTTCTGCCTACGTGTATTATATGCAAAGGAAATAAAGCTTTACCAATATCCAATTTACTAATTGACAAGCATATAGGGATGAAAATATACATGTACTAGAGTGCACGCACAGATATATTTTTGAAGAAGGTTAACCTTTAGACCGTTAGGAGTCCATTGCTGTAAACAACTGTAGTCATCAAGTGAAGGGGGAAATCACCCTTTTGTTTTCATTTTTAGTTTGATGTATTAGAGAAGAATCTGTTGGAGCCAAACAGAGTAGATTATTTTTTATAGTTCAAATAAGGATGATAACACCTAATATGCTGTAGTGGGGAGAATTCAGATGTAGATAGTAAATCAAACTTAGCACAAATATTGTCACAAAGGTGACACATTCTCCAATTTATTCCCATCTCTAGTATCTGTGATAATGGCATTTTGAGTGACTTCTATTTAGTAAGCTACTCCCTTTTATTCCACTTAGAGATCAAATTTCTGATGGTTTAAAGAGTATGTTGATTTAGGCTTGGGAGTTAGGTTGAAGAATGTGAGGACCTCCATTGTTATTTGATGATTTTTGTTTTGTTTTGTTTTGTTTTCTCAGCAACCTGGTTTTAAATACTCCCTTCCCTCCACTTTCAGATAGTGAAGAGCTAATCTGAAAAGCACAAGCTAAGTTCCTTGTTTATGTGGAGGTGATGCGAAGGGACTTCATTTTCTGAAGTACTATATTGATAATATCCACATAGCAGGTCCAAAATATGTGCTATGCTGTATCTGTTGCTATTGTCTACATGTTCTAACATTTCTGGAAAATATAATTATTGTTTTTATTTGTTGGCATTTTTTTCTTAATCATCTGTTTGTATACATTTGGTGGTCCATAGAATGCCTTCTTTAAGGAAAGGATTTTGGAAGTAGACAGGTGTTCTTCCTAGATGCTTTAGATTTTACTTCTCTCTAAATAGATTGCATGATAAACATTGAGTAGTAGATAAAAATGCAAAATAAATTTGTTTGTTCTTAGGATCTAAATCTAATTGTTTTAACAATGTACCCATGCCAATAGATTGCAATACAAGAAGATTATAAACTGATGGTTAGATGTTAATAACAGTAACACAAAACATTAAGGCAAGTGACATTTACATAAGTATCTGGATCTTAATACATGTAATTTACATATGAAAATTTAATCATCATAGAGATAAACAGCTGCAAAGTTTAATTAAACTCTCCACACAAAATCAGCCTGCAAGAAGTAGTTTGTCACTGCTAATTCATCACAATTCTCTTAAGTATTCTTTAAAATAAAAATGCAAAATAAACGACTCTTATTGATAATTTAACTTCTGGTTACTTTGTATTTTAATTGTATCATCAAAGCCTGTTGAGAATACATAAAGATTGTAGGTTTATTTTCACTCTGTTTAGAAGGCAAAGCATAAATATATAGAGAACAAATGTATTTGTTTACAAACTTGTAAGGGTCACCAGCACAATAGCACTAGAGTCTAATTTAAGAAATTTGAATGCCAAAATAAGTTGTGGGTAATGAAGGGATATAAAAGTCTTTCTCAATGGAGCTTTAAAAACAATGAATTATACACAGAAATTAATGCCAACATTAGTCAAAAAAAGAGTAACTAACAATTGCTAATGTAGATAGATAAAACTGAAAAATCTTAATTGAGTTTTAAGACCACAGAAACAGTACACCAAAAAGAGCATGTTTAATACGTAAGTACTATAGGAAGTCACCTTTGGGAAATAGGAAACAAACCAATGGCAGGTTTGTTTTTGTTTTTGTTTTTGTTTTTTCCATGTATCTTATTTTTTTAAGCAAATGTACTTATTCATTCATTTACTTAGAAAAAATAAGTATCCACTGCATGCCAAGCATAATGGTATAGACTAGCCTGAAACAGTGACCACAGTTAGCTTTTGTTATGACATTCATATTGGTTGCAACCTTTTCTTTGTAGACAGACTCAAAATGTAGCAATAGGAGACAATGGGTATATTCATGGTAAAGCAAAGGACATCCACTATTCAGTACTATGCTTCAAGCCTTTTATTTTTGCCCCTAAGTTCAGGTGGCTGGATAAGATTATAAATAGGATGCATGACATTCAGTTAAGTGAAGATAAAATTAAATCGGACTTTGAAAAGTGGACATTGTCCATGAGTTGGTCCCTATGATATGTTTTTAATGTTGGGTTCTATCTCAAGGTGTTTCTCCAAATAATTGTGTAACAATTACCTAGATGGAATAATAGATATAATTTCCAATTATACCAATAATATAGTATTAATTACATTATTAACATCAATAATTTTGGTTTCTGTTAAACTGTTCTTTTTATGTGTAAATTAATAGCATATCAGGTATTTTATAGTGTTATCTGTTTAAAGAAATTAAGCCAGGTCTTCCCAGATTGTAAGAATAAACCATGCCACGGAGTAAGCTGGAGGTCATAACATCTGAACAACCCATAAGAGAACTATTGTACGCACTATATTTTTCTTCTTTTTTTTTAAGATTTTATTTATTCATTCATGAGAGACACACAGAGAGAGGCAGAGGGAGAAGCAAGCTCCATGCAGGGAACCCATAGTGGGACTCAATCCTGAAGCCCCGGGGTCACGCCCTGAGCTGAAGGCAGATGCTCAATGGCTGAGCCTCCCAGGCATCCCTTTCTTCATGTTTTATATAAGGGGATTCATTTTGAGGCTGGGGTACCTCTCACTTTCTTTTGTACAAAATGAATAGCTTGGCTTAGAAACCTAAAATTTTATGCACTGAATCTCCAAAATTCCTTGACTTTATCTGAAATGTTTAAATGTTCCAACTAATTTGGGAAAAATAATAGACTAAGACAAATATATACTATTCTGTCCATTTAAATCATTTGAGCAAATAAGTGTATTTGATTATGAAACCTTGAAAATAATGCTTGATTTAACACTTTATAGTTGTGTGTGTATGTGTAGTGTGAGAGAAAAATCCATATTTAATTATCTACTCTCTATCTCGCTACCCATATATCTAAATAGAATCCCTCTTATTAGAACCCGAAAGTGGTTAGTTAGCTAAAATCAGGAGGCATAAAAAATAATACCTCATACCTTAAACATTTAATTTATTTCAAAATGGGCACAAACCCTCAGCAGTCTTTTGATTTAGGGCCTAAGTCCTTTCTTGAAGATTGAGCCTGCTGATTGGGACTTGAAATTAACTTTCTTGCATGAAAAAGTGAAATGTTAAATATTCAGTGGTTTACAGTTTGTTTCTCCTTAAGGGGGACACAAATTTAAATATAGTATAATATGAATGAAACAGTCTCTTGATTTTTTTCCCAAACTTTTATACTTGTCTCTCTTATACTTATTAGATATTTTTACATACATAGTCTATCAGTTTTTTTCATATTAAGTTTTCCATGGCAAAACCAGGCACATCTTATAGAGGCTGGTTTGTATATGCCCATGTTTCAAATGGTGAGAACAGAGTGTGCATGAGCTTCATTGGTAATATATCAGTTCACTGGAAATTGTTATAATTTCTTTTGTTGTATTTTACTTGACCTTCAAAACCATCCTATAGGGGTTAAGTGATTCATATAAGATTATGTTATCGTTTTGGTTTCCATAAAAATATCAGGGATATTAAACGATTCACATGAGGTTACAAAATGTAGGAGACAAACTCTGAAAGTAAACTGCAAGAACATACTTACTGCTATTATTTTGTAATGAGGTATTTCCAAAATAAAATTAATAGCTTGGAAATCTGTTGAAGTGAAAATGAGTATAGAATGACTTTTTCACTGATATAAAATTATTGCTTAGTTTTATCTGCTCAAAATGTGGAATCTAGTTTAAACAGTTAGACCATCAGTAATTTTGTGATACTTTAGCAGTCTAGTCTTTCCTGGCTTATTGTAAAAGAATTACCAAAAATTAAAGGTATTGATTATTCTATTAATATTAATTAGTGGGTTGTGGTTATACCAGAATTCTCTCGCAACTAAAGATACAACTTAAGTGTAAAATCTTTCATGCTGTATTTTAAGAGTTGTATTTTGTTTTGTTTTAATTTTGAAATTAGGTGCTGATGTACTCATATAGGTATTGGTGGTTAGTTTATAGAATTTTTCTCCCTTATTTGCTCAAAATTTTTTTGTAGGTTTTACTCTTTCTCCTCACTTTGATACATTGATATTTTATCCTGAAGAACACATGATCCATTTCGGATTCTTACTTCCTGGTTTCTATCACTAAACTGTTCTGAAGATTAAGATCAAATTTTTAGGGAATGGTTTTTAAATGAGATGGATTGGATTAAATGCAGAGGTGCTTATTTTATGTTCTCATAGTATCAATTACCTTTAATGAGAGACAATAAGAGTCTCAAATGAGGAAGAATGCTTATATTACGAGGTTTTGTTTTTGTTGTTTGTTTTTTTTTTTGAGATCTAAACTAATATGTAGAGACCAGGAGTTGTACATTATATGTGTTGAAAACTTGAGGTATTATTTCTTATTTATTTATGTATTTGGCTAGGACTGTTGAGTCAGTAATGGGTCCAAATGATTATTTTGCCAAGAGAAGCTCATTGTAAAGATAAGTTTTATATATGGCATAAAATTAATAAAATTTAGATTGTAAATTCTTGCCTTTCTTAGTAAATTTTCACCTTCTGTTTCTCTTGGATTTGGTTGAACACATTTAAACATTCTCTGTACGCATCTGAGATTGGGGTTTCTGTGGGAGTGTACAAAACATTGGATATTATATTAGAAATTTTAGCAATTGAAGTAATAGAAATACTCCTATCTTCGTTTTTCCCAGTAGGATAAATACAATTAATGGAGAAAAATTCTTTATATGAAAAGAAATATAGTTTAGCTTACCTTTTCTTTTCTGGATTAGTGAGCCAAACATTACAGCTGCCCATGTTGTCAGAATGCCATAGGAGAATTTAGAAGAGGAGTAGCCAATAATGTAGTCAGCTTCTGATGTTTAAATACATGTTTCTGCTGTTCCATCAAAATTAATGATTAACTTCAGCATTAGAAGCATGTATTTCAATAGGAGAGGGAAATTTTCCCACCATCACTTCAGAGGAGAAGTAACCCTCTGGCGTTATAAATATATATTTCAGAGTAAGAGAGAAGATTGATCCCACAGGATATCTCTCTTCTCCATCCATTGATGATGTCAGTGAGTGTCTGATTAGCTGCTGACAGTTGAAATTATGGTGGGTCAGCAGGTTAATGAAAGCCTTCTTTATATAACTATGTCCCCATTGCCTCTGTGCCTTCCTAGGCTTTTGGCTTGTTTGCTGACCTCAAAATGCAAGGCAAAAATAAAAGTACACATCAAAAGAAGTATAGTTGGAGCACTCATCTATTGATGATTTCTAATGCTTCTATTTAACAAGAAAGAGAAAGGTTAATGAATAGCAGCGACTTAACTTATTTGGGAATGGTTGAGTACAAAGGGTCTAGTTAATAACCTCAGCGACCTTATTGAGGATAAACTCTGTGTAGATGAAAACATTTCAGTAGAATTGTCTGTACCACAATTTTTCTGCCTTTAAGTGACAGAGTTACATAAATTTCCCATTTTATAATATTGAGTCATCTTCTATTGAGGCAAGGAGAAAGTATAAAACTGAATTAGGTTTCCTGACTCATCAATCATAGTGTCTTAGAGCCAGAGAGGGCCCTTGAGACCTAGTGTGGTGTTTTTTAAAGCTGTGTTCTGTGGCACTTTCAGGTTCCTCAGAGTGACCTTGCAAGCTGCCATAGGGGGAAAACGAGTACGTGAGGCCCTCGTTCCTATTCATATTTATGATGCCACCTAACATGTCATGTAATAAAAGACTCTGCTGACAAAGTTTGAAAACCACTGAGATGCAACTAACACTCTCAATTCGCACTTAAGGAAATCGAGGTATATGTGATAAAGTGAAGTTGCCAAAATCCTGTAACTATTTTACATCACAATAAATGTGGGAAAAAATGTACCTCTTGAAGGATAGTTCTTTTCAGTATTTTTGTTTTTCAGAGAAGAGTACAAAAGCAAAAATAATGTCTTGGGACCAATCTTGTTTCAAAATGCTCTGAATCCCATTGGAGGTCAGATGAGGAATGTCAGGCTGATCTTCCCAAGCCATTTCCCTGCTCATTTTGTCTGGATAGGGTGAGAGCTGGTTTCCAGTGTCATCTGTGTAAGATGTTTAATTTCCTCTACATGTCAATTTAGAGGATGGACATTGACTCTGGAACTTTAGAAGTTTCTAGTATCTCCAGAGAAGATCATCTGTTTCTGGATTTCTGCATGTCATCAGTAACAGACATTAGGACCACACTTCTGCATCTGTTGGTGAGACAAGTGCAGGTCTGATTAAACTCCAGTGTTGGGTGCTCAAAATGATGGGGGGTGTACAGCCTAAAATGTAAAAAGAAACCGTTAAATATCTGTATATATTTACTTTAATCTAAAAATAGGAAAGAAATTCAGCATTTCTGGATAGCCTGACATGATGCTGAGTTGGTAGGTCAGAAGTCTATCTTTAGAGCTGGAGAGGGACTAGCAGGAAGAAATCTTGATGGTGGCCTCTCTCTCTCTCTTCCTCCCACCACCCTGCTGCCACCTCATTTAGTCCCGTCTTACTGCAACCAGTTGCAGTATCATGTGCCAGTTGTGATGGGTTTGAGGTTTTGCTTTTGATAAAATCTTTATAAAACTATGTGGAGAGATTGAGAGTGACCATGGAAATCTTTATTCTACACAGAAGTTCTTTGCTATTTTGTAACCAAGTGTGTAAAAGTATTTTCAAAGCTAAATTTGAGGTTTTCCACAGAAAAACGTTTCCAAATTTGCAACAATTTTCTGGGTTGATAATGTTTTTTAGTACTATGGTGTATAGAAGATATTTTTGGAACATGCACACACACTCACATCCAGTCTCTTACACTTTACTGTTCTGTCAAGTTACAGAACATGACTGAAAAAGTGACAACTTCCAAAACAAACAAACAGACAGACAAAAACTTTGATAATATGAAGAAGAATTAGAAGTCTAGAAGATGCTGGGAAAATGTTCTGTCACTTAAAAAGCTTTTACATATGTCTTTGTATATAAAGATTAGAAATAATTCCTTTTTCATAGCATTATTATGAGGAATAAATGAAGCTATAATAGAAAAGGTTAAGAGACTGCTTGATATTGGGATGTTTTCAATTACTATTAGTTATGATGATGATCATTATTAAATACTTGGAAACTTATACAATTTAAAAACTTGCCAAGTGAAGAATTTTAATGAATACCAATTTAGTTTTTATAACATAAAAATTATAATTATATAACATATAATATACTTTCCAATTAGTTTTTAAAGAAAAAAAATGAATGGCATCAAGGAGGAGAGAGGGAATTTACTAGATAAATTTAAACAAATAGTCTTTGTATAATTGGTAAGTGACTGAAAAATGGGTATAATTAATCAGAAAGTGCAAATACTAATGCATTTCTTTTATGTCTGTCTACATATTCTTGAAAGATATGCTTGTAAGCTATGAGATCCATTAAAACCAATGATTGAAATAAATTGAATCAAGGATTGCTTGTAGTTAAAGTGTTAAAGAATATCTTTACAATATAATGAATTCAGTTACATTACTTTCACTAAAATAGGGTTAACAATATTTTTTTCTGAGGACATACAGTTCTTGTATACTGTCAGTAGAAAATTAAAGTAGAAGTCATAAAATAGTGTTTACTTTGTCATATAATCCTTTTAAAATCTCTAGATTTGTATATATTTTATATTGTACAATATATAATTAGAATAATAATTTACAAATACGTTATTATTATTTGATGAGAGAATGTCTGTTCCAAACCGTTTGAAGAGTATTAGATGTAAATTATTTAAGATGTGATGAAAAGAGAACTGGGTTCTGAGAGAAAAGATGAAGCTGGTTCTAAGAAATGAGGCAGTGAAAAAACATGTGGCTTTAGTCAGAATTTGTGAAAGGTTGGTAAATATCCTAAGTGAACAGAGTCATCTTTCGTGCTAGGCTTGGTTGGGTTCTGAAGTAGAGATATCCTGGGTAGAGCTAAGCTCCCTGTACAGCAAGGATGAAGTGGAGAAGCACTCTGATCCACATGGGACTTCTGTTAATTAAGAAGAACTTCTGGATATTTATCCAAAGAAACAAAAACACTGATTCAAAAAAAATGTAAGCACCCTAGGTTCATTGCAGCATTATTTATAATAGCCAACACTTGGAAACAAGTTAAGTGTCCATCAATGGATGGATGAAGAAATTGTGTGTGTGTGTGTGTGTGTGTGTGTAATTAATATATAGCCATAACAAAGAATGATATCTCACTGTTTATGACAACATGGCTGGACTTTGAGGACTTTATGCTAGATGAAATAAATCAGAGAAAAATAAGTACCATATAATCTCTGTAATATGTGGAATCTGATTCTATATCTCTATGTCTATAGAGATAGATATAATCATATGCAAAGAACAAATTGGTGGTTGCCAGAAGCAGACAGTGGGGGCGGGATGAATGGATGAAGTGTTTTCCTTTCTGTTTTTCAGTTTAAATTAATTGAATAAAAAAATATAAGTAATGAAGTAATGAATGAACAACATAAAGAGAGAACTCTCATACAATACTGAAGGGAATAAATGGATAAATATTCCTTTAGAAAAGTTGGGCATTATGTTATTCAATGAAATTCACAATATTTAAAAAAAGAAGAGGAGGAGTAGGAGGAGGAGGATGGAGGGAAGGGGAGGGAGAGGAAGAACAAGAAGAAGAACTAAGTAGGTTCCCCATAGAGTTCTCAAAGCCAGAACGTCCTGGATGGACTCTATTGACAAGGTACCTTCATGTCTTCTCAAGTCTATGAAGGTTGATGAATATTTTCAGTTCCAGGTTAGTGGTCATTTTCTCTTGACATCAGTACCTTTGTTTATGTTATATGGGCCTAAACTTGTGTAATTTCTCTAGAACATATTGTTCTCATGGCTCTGTTTTATCTCTCAGTCCTCACAGTCTAGAATTCCATATTTTGTAAGGACATCATTTGATGAGTGAACAACTACACAGATGCCTGAAAGCTCTTTGATAGGAGTAAAAACAAACAAACAAAATGAAAAAAAGTAGAAGATAAAGCAGCAAATCCACTAGAAATAAAAGATATAAAATATTTCAGAGACAAAATGCGGTAATAAAAATATACTAGAATAGGAATCTGGAGTCAACCATCTATTTAATTGCATGGAACTTCAGAAAGCCATCATCCTCTTTATTTCTCAGTTTTTTTAGGTTGTGAAATAAGAGGTTTGATGAGATGTCCATCTCTTTCCATTTCTAAAGTTCTTTGAATAAGGAAAGACAAAAACGTGGAGAGGAAGGCATGGCATGGAGAGCTTTCTGCCCAATTATCCAAAATTGTTATGTTGTTTGAGAATAATTATTAACAATAATAATAAATAATAATAATAAATAACAATAATACTCAGCCTAATCTCTCTTTCAATGCAGTGTCAAAGGTGGAGAAAAAGGAGATTGATGAGAGAATAAATGGAGGCTTAGTGTTACAACCACTACTTCAAGTCATTGAACTGTTCTGTAGGCTCTTCCTCTGATGGCCAGTTTTCACCAGTTTTATTGTCAGCGAAGTAGGAATATGTAGCTAGCTCCACACAGGGAGAAAAGAAGTCAGGATTCTTAATATAAAGAATGTGCATTCCATTTTATATAGGAATTATTAATTTTAAAAGACCTGTGAGAATAATGATCAGTTCTATACAGTTACTTCCTTTAAAACTAATCCAGCACCTTATTCAAGTAGCATAATTCTTGGGAAGATGTCTGATGACACTAGGGCACAGTATCATATAAAATAAGGGCCATTCTCAACTTTCTTTTCACTCAAAATATGTAGAACTTTCAACAATTATGTATTGAACATATGGTATGGTTTTCCTTCGTATCTTCTTGGGAATAATTGTTTTTGTGTTCATAAATTTATCTGTTTTATGAAACAATGGTATTGAAGATATTTAAGATTTTGTATCTCACATAGAATCTTTAAAGCACAAGCAAACTCCTTATTTTACTGCAGTTACAGGCAGACCATTTCTACAGGTCAGCTTCCTAGATTTGTTTTCCTTCTTCATCCCTTTAAGGTACATATCTAAAGGGAGTTTTTTCTGGAAAAATAAAGGTGGCAGATTTATTCAAAAGGAATTAGTATACTTTTTTTTTCCTACAAAAGGAAAAAAATAATAAAGAAGACCTGCAAAAAATAAAATTAAAAGTTGATTGATAGCTGAACATGGTAGCAAACTGAACCTAAACCATTTATCAAACCATGCAAATGAGAAATAGGGTTCCATGAGGGCTACTGCTGAGCCCTCTGCCCACACAATATGCCAGATAATTAATTGTGACAGATGATTTTGAAATGAGGGACAGCTAAATAAAATACATGTATCATTTTTCTTCCATATTTGGGGCTTGTATAAAAGGCCTTTGCCACTAGCAGTTAAATTGGTACAGTATTTCTATTTTCTTAGGAAATATAGGAACTATATTTCACTTTATAATCCACCTCCAGATGTTGCATGGAGAGTTTGTTAAGAATGATTTTCATACCCTTTAACAACTTGATAGGGAAAACCAATACAATCAATCAGCAGTATTTGCCATGAACATTTTTGGATAAGTTATGACATTCATTCTATATCCCTCTATGAGACAATTTATTAATTAGAACCATTTATAACATTTGATTTTTAAAAATGCATACAAAATGTCTGTTTATAATTTCATATGCAAGTATGTCTGTGTTTTGGTGGTCGTATTGGTGGATTTTGTTTTGGTTTTGTTTGCAGAAGGTAGTTCAATTCAGGCCTGGGATGTAAGAAACTAGGTGTTGATGATACATGAAACATACAGTATTATTGTGGCAGATTCTTTCTAAGCTCTCGCACCCAGATTTTATTGTTGTTCTTTACGAATTATATTTCCAGATATGAAATGATTTTTTGGAATAATGATGCCTGAGGAATTCCCCTAGATTTAGTCATTTATCAAATTCATATCTGCAGTAGAATGAGAGAAACCGAATAGTGCCATGGTAGAGTTTCTGACTACGGAAACATTTAACCTAATGGGTAAAAATTTATCTCCTATGAACCTAATTTTCTATCTATGAAATAGAATTTGTTAACAATTCATGTACTATTGGACATTTTGTGGACTTGGTATTCTACTGATTAAATTATTGGTAAAGGAGGAAACAGAACATGACTATTTGAGAATTGAACAAATTAATACAAGTAAGGCATATAGATTGATCTGTCATAAAAGGTTTAGACAAAGTATGTTTTTAGTATTTTTCTATATACAGTTGGTATTTTTCCCCAGGTAAAAGGATCTCATTCCTGAGGTTGGTGATTGAGGGAACGAGACAAAGGCCATTAAATGATTATGGAGTATCATGGGAACTTGAAGGAAGTCAGTGGTGAACATGGAGGTGTATGATGATGATGATTGTGGATCAATTAGAAAAAGTGTCATAAAAATTTGGTTGCCAATACTTTATCCTGCTTATGGTGTTCCCCATGACTTTTGAAATGTAAAAAAATAAAAATCTGTGTAGACTGTAAATAGAGAGTAAAGAAAGGCTGATTATATTGATCTTTCCCCCCAAGCCTCTATAGAGTATCAAGCACTCAGAAACTCTGATGCAGTAACATTGGGGCATGGAGTGCAAGCTTCAATGTATCTCACATTTTTAGTTTGATTAAACTTTATCATATGCAAATTTTTGAGGCAGGAAGTATAATATACAGTTTCTTGACATTTACAGCAGATGAATTCCCTGTGGTCTTGTAGGAATAGTACACGGGGCTCTTTTAGGCTTCCAGTTTGCCAGAACTGTTATTTTAGTTATGATGATGTGGGCATTTGCTCCTTAATGGTTAAGACTCTCTTCTCACCAGATGTGGTCTTTTGGAAAAGAGTTCAAGCTGCCTGGCAGGTCAGTGAAAGGGAAGTGAGCATTGTCACTGCAAGTGCTCTGCCTATTTTGTGAATAAATGGATGACTTTACTTTCCAAGGTTGTCAGTCTTTCACAAGAGCCTCCATTTAAATCATAATAATGATGCTACTTAAACTCCAGTTCATCTGCCAGTATTTGATTAGCAAGCTGGCTGAATGCAGTGATAGAGAGGACGGCAGATCTTCATTTCATCTAGGGTATCATTATAGCTTAAACGGCTCTCACATTACCATTATTGTTATTATTAATTGTTACTTGGTGGGGAGGGGGCTGATAAGATTCCTACCATTATTCTCAATGGGGAAGATGACATGGTCCCTTTCCTGGGTCACCATGATCAAAATTAAATAGACATAGATATTATCTCACCTCAGAAAGGGATGAGAAAGCTTCAATTCTATGATTTCATGTATAAAGTTATAATTTATATAAATTACCTTTGAAAAATTAAGCTCAAATTATTGAGTTGCATTTTTGCATTTATAAGCTTGTGTATTTGAATTTATATATATTTTTGCATATATATTATATATAATATATATATATATTTGTGTACAGATACATCTAACCCTTATACCTATGCTGTTATACTTTTAACAGGGAGGAGTTCCAAATCAAATACCTATGCAACATGCAATACTGAATGAATAGAGACATCATTTGCAAATTTTCTTGTCGTACGTGTGATACCTTCATTCAGTGTTCATATTGCATAAGATTTCAGTTTTTTTGTTTTTAGCTGTTGTAGATGGAACAGAGTGAAAATGAAGGCTTTTAAGATTCACTGGGTGAAGAAGAATCACTAATTTATCTTTTCATCTTTCACTCTGAGTAGCTATGTGAACATTTTATGGGCTTGTAGAATCAGAAGTTAGTGATCCTCTTTACTAATTCTATAAAAAACAAGGTTCACAGAAAGTTGAAAGGACCTTGAGCTACATATTCTCTGGCATGAATATATGTGTTTAATTAATAGACTGTTTTCAAACAGTTTTAGGCTTAAAGAAAAACTGAGCAGAAAATAGAGTTGCCATATATTCCCCACCCTGCCCTCACACCATTTTCTACTATAGCTAGCATCTTACATTATATGGTACATTTGTTATAGTTGATGGGCCAGTATTGATACATTATTAATTAAAGTCCACAGGTATATTAGGGTTCACCATTTGTGCCCCACATTGATTGCATGGGTTTTGACAGGTGTATTGTAACATGTATCCACCAATATTGTGTAATACAGGGTAATGTCATTGCTCTAAAAATCCTGAGTTCCATCTCTTCATCTCTCCCTCTCCCCAAACATCTGTGAACACTGATCTTTTTTTGCCATCTGCATAGTCTTACCTTTATTAGGATGTTATATAGTTGGAAGTACACAGTATATAGCCTTTTCAGTTTGACTTCTTTCACTTAGTATTATACATTTAGGAATACTTCATGTAAGTTAATACCCAAAACTATATGAAAAAACTTATATAATTCAACACCAAAAAGCCCAAATAATCCAATTTAAAAATATGGGCTGAAGAGCTAAATAAACATTTTTCCAGAGAAGACATACAGATAGGAAATAGACACATGAAAAGATGTTCAACATCACAAATCATCAGGATAATGGAAATTAAAACCACAATGAGATACCATGTTACATCTGTCAGAATAGCTAAAATAAAACACACACACTCACACACACACACACACACACACACACAAAAAAAAACAAGTAATTGCAAGTGTTGGAGGTTGTAAAGGAACCCTCATGCACTGTTGGTGGAAATGGAAACTGGTGCAGCCACTGTGGAAAACAGTTATGGTGGTTCCCCCAAAATTAAAAATAGAGCTACCATATCCTGTATTCTACTGCGGGGTATTTACCCAAAGAAAATAAAAAGACATATGTACACCTATGTTTCATATAGCATTGCTTAAAATAACCAATATATGGAAGCAACCCAGTGTCCATAAAGGATGAAGGGATACAGAATATACAAAAGGGAACATTATTCAGCCATAAAAAGAATAAAATGTTGCCGGTTGCCTCAACATGGTTGGACCTAGAGTGTATAATGCTGGGTGAAATAAGTCAGCCAAAGAAAGACAGATACCATATGACTTCACTCATATCTGGAATTTAAGAAACAAAACAAATGAACAAAGAAAAAATAGACACGTGAATACAGAGAACAAACTGGTATTTGCCATAGGGAAGATGGAGAGGATGTGGAAAATGGAGGGGATTAAAAGTACCCTTATCTTGATGAGCATTACGAAATGTATAGAATTTTTGAATAATCATACACCTGCAACTAATATAATACTGTAAATTAATTTACACCTGAATAAAAATAATTTTTCATGTCTTTTTGTGGCTTGATAGTGAATTTCATTTTTTATTACTAGTTAATATTTCACTTGCAGATCTACTATAGCTTTTTTTTTAATCTATGCATCTTTTGAAGGACATCTTTTTTTTTCCCCAACTTGTGGCAGTTATGAATAAAGCTGTAGTAAACATGTGTGTGCAGGCTTTATGTGGATATAAGTTTTCAACTCATTTGGGTAAACACTAAGCAATTTGGATGCTGGATTATATGGTAAGAGTATGTTTATTTTTGTAAGAAACTGCCAAACTGTCTTCCAAAGTGGCTGTACCATTTGTATTTGTAACAATAGCAAATGAAAGTTCCTGTTGTTCTACATCCTCACTAGCCTTTGATATTGTCATTTTTTAAAAATTTTAGACATTGTTAGTGGGTGTATATATATATAGAGAGAGTATATATATATATATATACATATATATATATATATATAGTGTGATAGATAGATGAATAGGTATAGTTAGATAGATACCTCATTGTTATTTTTAAGTGGTAATTCCTTAATTACCTATGATGTTACACATCTTTTATGTGCTTTTTTACACCTGTGTATTTTCTTTGTTAAGGTGTCTGTTTAGAGCCATTACTCACTGTTTTATTGGGTTGTTTTCTTCTTGGTCAGTTTTAATAATTCTTTGTATATTTTGGGTAAAAGTACTCTACTAGATAAGCATTTTGCAAAGGTTTTTATCCCGGTCTGGATTTATCTTTTCATTCTCTTAACAGTGTCTTTTACAGAATAGGAAATCTTAATTTCAGTGAATCCAACTTCTTAATTTTTTATTTTGTGGTATGTACTTTTTATGTTGTAACCAAGATATTGTAACCAAATCCAAAATCACCTGGATTTTCTATCATTTCTCTTATAGGAGTTTTGTCATTTTGTATTTTACATTTAGGTCTATGATTATTTTTTGAGATCCTTTTTGTATATGGTTGCATTTTGACATGCAAAAATTCATGCATGTTTCAATTCCTCATTTACAAAAAAAAGTATAGAATTATCATGGGGAAGCCTTCTTAGTCAATTGAGAGAGTGTGTGTAATGCTGCAAAGTGTAGAACAAGATTCTAGTTCCATGACTTATTCATTCTGTTAACTGGAAGCCTGTACCTCCCACTCCCCTTCACCCATCTTGCACATCCCCTCAACTGCCTCCGCTCTGGCAACCACCATTTGTTCTCTGTATTTATAGGTCTGTATTTATATTTTTGTTTGTGTTCATTTGTTTGTTTGTTTGTTTTAGATTACACATATAAGTGAAATCCTGTGATATTTACCTTTCTCAGTCTGACTTATTTCACTTAGCATACTACCCTCCAGTCCATACGTGTTGTCGCAAATAGCAAGATCTCATCCTTTAAAAAACAGAAAACAAAAACAAAAAACAAAAACAAAAAACAACAAAAAAAATAGGCTCCGTGCTCGGCATGGAGCCCAGTGTGGGGCTTGAGCTCATGATCTGAGATCAAGACCTGAGCTGAGATCAAGCCAGATGCTCAATTGACTCAGATAGCCAGGTGCCCTGATCTCTCCGTTTTTAACGTTGTGTAATGATGTTCCAGTGTGTGCGTGGGTATCCCACATTTTCCTTATCCCTTTGTTTATCGAATGGAATTATATGTTGGGGGATCTGTTCTAATCTGTTTGGATACTCATGAGACTGCAGTTAGCTGTGAGTCACAACATTGTTTCCACGCATATATATGTAAGTTATATTTCCCCAGTTTTATTAAGATATAATTGATATACACAACTGTGTATGTTTAAGATGTAAATAATAATTATTTAACTCTCAGTTATTGTGAAATGATTGCCACAGTATGTTTAGTTTGTATCCACCATCTCATATACATACAATAAAAAGAAAAAGCAAAATAAAAATTAAAAGATTCTAGCTCCATGGGGGCCACCTAAGAGCCAAGTGACTTCCCTAGCTTCAGTTCTATCATATATAAAATAAGAAAAATAGCATGTGTCCTGTTTCCCCATGGGTATTTTTGTAAGGATCAAATTACGTGAACTTTGTTGGAAGCACCTTGTAAATGTTAAAGAGCAAGCAGCAAAATCAAAAGGCTCATTAAGAGGATTCCTAAATTTCCTTTGCTCAGCTAAACACAGAAATATTAAAACTGAACTCAGAACATAGATAGCAAGATAACCAAAACAAGACGTAATATCCTAATGAAGTCCAACACACAACTGAAATACGTTGATAACTAAACTTAAGATCACAAAGGCTTCAAGTCAATGGCTATTATTGAAGATAAGGATAAATCAGTATGAAGCAATTATGACTTCATCTTCTTGAGGCCACAGTCATATCTGATTGCTATTGAATGACAAGATTATACAGATATAACTGGAATGGAAACAGATGTAGTTGTTGAAACTTATAAAATCAATGGACTGTCATATAATAGAGCAGTTAGACAATCTCTGAAATGAGCAGACATTTTTAATGTTCTTTTTGAATTTGGAAAAGTTTTCGCTGGCTCTTTTATATAATAAAGTATCAATGAGGGTCCTAGTGTTGATTATGTTGTACTGAGAAGCATTAACAAAATAAAAGGACATTTTGATTCTGTGTAGTCATTGAATAAGGGAATTTTCAGTATTATAAAGTTAAACTGAGGTTATTTAAAAACTCACATGGAGGGGTACCTGGGCAGCTCAGCAGTTGAGCATCTGCCTTAGGCTCAGGGCGTGATCCCAGGGTCCGAGATGGAGTCCCACATTGGGCTCCCTGCATGGAGCCTGCTTCTCCCTCTGCCTGTGTCTCTGCCTCTCTCTCTCTCTCTCTCTCTCTCTCTCTCTCTGTATCTATCATGAATAAATAAGTAAAATCTTTAAAAAAAAACCTCACATACAGATGAAAATCACCAAAACTCATATAAACTATGAAATACAGTAGAGAAGGCATTGTGACTATTTAAAGACAATCCTTGGCTTTAGAGTAGGTGAATCTTCAGGCATGACTAGGTATAAATGATTCCATGGTGGGAATAAAGCCCAAATTTCCCCCTTCCCCTTCTCTTTTTCTCCTCTTTCTCTTTATTTTTTTCTCCTCTTCCTAATCCAATGGTAAATCATTCTCTCTTTTCTATCTCTTTGTCTCTCTGTCTCTCGCCCACCCCACCCCTCCACCACATACACACACCAACAAAAGGGACCTAGGATTGAATAATTTTATCAGCAAGTTAAAACAAGATCTGGAACACATGACTACAAAATGCATAAATATAACCACATGAGCCAACAGTCGATCTTTTTTGGCATGTATCAATGATTCATTTCTGTTTATTGCTGGGTAGTATTCAGCGGTATGGATATGCCACAGTTTGTTTAAATGTGACCCATTGAGGGACATTAGGGTTATTTCCACTTTTTGACTATTGCAAATAAAACTTTGTGAACATTTGTGTACAGGTTTTTGTAAACCTAAATTTTCATTTCTCTGGGATAAATGTCCAGGGTTAACACTTATGAATTGTATAGTAAGCATTTGCCTTTTTGATAATAGCCATTTTAACAGGTGTGAGGTAGTATCTCATTGGGCCTTGATTTTCATTTCCCTATGATGAGTGGTGTTGATCACCTCTTCATATATTTATCGAATGTTTCTGTGTCTTTTTTGGGAAAATATTTACTCAAGTCCTTTGCCCATTTTTACATAGGATTATTATCAATATTATTGCTATTGAATTGTATTAGTTTTTTATATATTTTGGTTGTTAATCTCATATCAGATATGTGGTTTGCGAATACCTTTTCCCATTCCTTAGGTTGCTTTTTAATTTTGTTGGCTGTTACCTATACCGTGCAGAAGCTTTTTAGCTTGATATAATCCCACTTGTTTATTTTTGCTTTTGTTGCTTCAGCTTTTGGTGTCTCATCCAAAAACTCATTGCTAAGACCAATGCCAAGGAGATTTTTCCCTGTTTTCTTCTGGGAGTTTCATGGCTTCAGGTCTTATGTTACAGTCCTTAATCTATTTCAAGATCATTTTTGTGAGTGATATACAATAAGAGTCCAATTTCATTATTTTGCATGTGGATATCCAGTTTTTCCAACACCGTTTATTGGAAAGAGACTGTCTTTTCCCCCACTGAATGTTCTTTGTGCCCTTTGTCAAAGATTAGCGGACCATATAGGTGAGGTTTTATTTTGGGACTCTATATTCAATTTCATTGCCCTCTGTGTCTGTTTTTTTATGCTAGTATCATGTTAATTTGATTACTGTAGCTTTGTAATATAGTTTGAAATCCAGAAATGAAATGTCCCAGGCTTTGTTCTTTATTAAAGTTGGGATCTATATGACTTCTAGGATTATTTTCTTTATTTCTGTGAAAATTTCAATTAGAATTTTGATAAGGATTGCATTAAATTTGTAGATGACTTTGGATACTATAGACATTTTAACAATATCAACTCTTCAGATCCATGGAGATGGAATGTCTTTATTGTGTCTTCTTGAATTTTTCGTTTTCATTAGTGTCTTATAGCTTTCAGTATATGGATCTTTCACTTCTTTGGTTAAATTTAATCGTACATATTTTGTTGTTTTTGATGCTGTTGTAAATGTGATTGATTTCTTTATTTCATTTCCAGAAAATTCATCATTGTATGGAAATGCAACTGATTTCTGCATATTGATTTTGTATCCTGAAACTTTACTGAATTTGTTAGTTCTAATAGTTGTTTGGTGTAGTCTTTGGGACTTTCTATATGCAAGATCATATCATTAGTGAGTAAACAGAGATAATTTTCCTTCTTTTTCAATTTAGTTGCCTTTTAGATCCTTTTCCTACTTAATTTCTCTGACAGGGATTTTCAGTACTGTATTGAATAGGAATGGGGAAAGTGGGGTCTTATTCCTGATCTAATAAGAAAAACTTCCAATCTTATGCTATTGAGTATGATGCTAAGGGCTTATCATGATTGTGCTTTATTATGCTGAGGTATGTTCCTTCTATAATGACTGTGGATTTTTTGTCATTAAAGGATGTTAAATTTTGTCAAATGCCTTTTCTGCATCTGTTGAGATGATCATATGAATTTTTATCTTTTATTCTGTTAATGTATATCACTTTATTGGTTTGCATATGTTGAAACTTCTATGCATCCCAGGGATAGATCCCATGGGATCCTTTTAATATGCCATCGATTTTGGTTTGCTGGTATTTTGTTGAGAGTTTTTCTTATTTGACTGTGGTATCAGCATAATGCTGGCCTCATTAAATGGGTTTGGGAGTGTTACATCTCTTTAATTTCTTGGAAGAGTTTAAGAAATACTAACTTTAGTTCTTAAAAGTTCGGTAGAATTCACCCGTGAAGTCATCTGGTGTTGGGTTATTTGTCGGGAAGTTTTTTGAGTACTGATTCACTCTTCTAATTTGTTTTTTTGTGTATTCACATCTTTTATTTCTTCATGATTCAGTCTTGGTAGGTTGTGTGTTTGTAGGAATTTTTCCATTTATCTTGGGTTGTCGAATTGTTGGCAAGTAAGTGTTTATATAGGTTCTAATGATTCTTATGTTTCTGTGGTATCTATCAGTTAAAATGTATTTTCTTTCATTCTAATTTTTTTTTTAGTCTTCCCCCCCTTTTCTTTCTGGGTAAATTTAACTGAAAGTTCCTCAGTTTCATTTATCTTTTCAAGAAACCAATTGTTAACTTCTATGGATCTTTTCTAATATTTTTCTATTCTCTAGTTTATTTATTTTGACTCTGATATTTGCAGTCTCTTTAATTCTGCTAACTTTGGGCTTTGTTTATTTTTCTTTTCATAATTCCTTGAAGTGTGAAGTTAGGGTGTTTATTTGAGATATATGTATGGATGTATATTTAAAGTAAGCATTTATCACCATAAACTTCCCTCTTAAAATTGCTTTTGCTGCATACTAGAAGTTTTATACATTGTTTCCATTTTCATTTGTTTCAAGATTAAAAAAAAAACAGAACCAAGGTTCTTCTAATTTTTTTAAAAGATTTTATTTATTTATTCACGAGAGACAGAGAGAGAGACAGGCAGAGACACAAGCAGAGGGAGAAGCAGGCTCCATGCAGGGAGCCTGACGTAGGACTCGATCCTGGGTCTCCAGGTTCTCGCCCTGGGCGGAAGGCGGCCCCAAACCGCCGAGCCACCTGGGCTGCCCTGTTTCAAGATGTTTTTTGATTTCGTCTTTGACCCATTGGTCTTTTAGGAATGTGTTATTAATTTCTACATATTTGTGTATTTTGCAGTTTTCCTCTTATTGATTTCTAGTTTCATACCATTGTGGTCAGCAAAGATAGTTGGTTCTATTCCATTCTTTTAAATTTCTTGGGGCTTGTTTTGTGACTTAAGATATGATCTATCCTAGAGAATGTTCCACGTGCATTTGATAAGAATGTATATTCTGTTGCTTTTGGATGAAATAATCTGTTTGCATCTGTTAGGTCCATTTGATCTAAAGTATAGTTCAAGTTCTATGTTTCCTTATTGATTTTCTGTCTGGACAATCTATTCATTGTTGAATGTGGGATAATGAAGTTCTCTACTGTTATTGTATTGTTGTCTATACACCAGTGGTGGTCTTTTCCCTTTATACATGTTAGAATTTGTTTAATATGTTTCGGTGCTCCTATATTAGGTGCATATATATTATGATTATTATATCCTCTTGATAAATTGAGCCCTTTAACATTATATAATGACATTTTTGTCTCTGTTACAGTTTTTGATTTAGTCTATTCCATCTAAGTATGCCTACCCCTTTCTGTTTGCCTGGGATATCTTTTCTCACCCCTTCACTTTGAGCCAATGTGTATCCTAAAAGTGAGTCTTTTGTAGGCAGCAGATAATTAAATCTTGTTTTTAATCCATTCAGCCACTATGCAACTTTTGATGAGAGAATTTAATTCATTCACATTTAGAGTAATTACTAATCAGTAAGTACTTACTAATACCATGTTATTGCTTCCTGGCTGTTTTGTAGTCCTTTTGTTCCTTTCTTCCTCTCTTGCTATCTTTCTTTGTGAATCGATGATGTTTTGTAGTATAGTGGTATACTTTGATTTCCTTCTCTTCATTGTGTGCATATCTACTATATATTTTGCTTTGTGGTTCTCTGAGGCTTACATAAAACAGCATATAGATATAAAATTCTGTTTTATAACAACTTCAATTACATACAAATACTCTACCCTTTTATTGCTACGCCATTTTATATTTTTGATTTCACAGTTTACCTCTTTTATATTGTGTATTCATTAACAAATTATGGGTGCTATAGCTATTTTTTAATACTTTTGTCCTTTAATTTTTATACTGTAATTTGGTGGTTAACACACACCATATTACAATATGGAAATATTCTGAATTTTACTATGTATTTACCTTTCTCTTTATTGATTCTATAGGTTATTTTTTGCCACAAATAAAGGAGCAACTACCCTATCCACAATCTTTGGAGTAGTGCACTGAACATAGTGAATCATCTCAGTCTTGCTTTGGATTAATCTAAGATCTTTTTCAACTATATTATACTTTTGGTTTATAAGTACCTGAGGTGACAAATTTCCAAAGTGCTCTAAACAGTTTTTTTATATATTGTTGCTGATGGGAATTCACTTTAACATTGACATTTATTGAGCAATTACAACACAAAAGTGTGAAGAAGTGCAAATTGCATCCATCACACTAAAAAGAATGACCATGACAAAATATGAGTGCACTAACTAGGCTGTTCAAGAACTGCAAAGCTCTCATCCTACTGGTGTGGAGGTAGGGTGTTAGTGTCATAGTATGTAAAATGGTTGGTAAATTTGGAGGCCATAGCTGAGCCATACCTGCATGTTCCCCTAAATGGAAGCTGTCATAAGCCTGCCACTTCATTTTTGCTCTGCCTATATTCACAAGCACCACCAACCTGTATTAGCACTGGCTCAGTGCCCGCAGCAATCCACAGAGGAGAGGCAGTTCAGGGTAGAGGCTAATGAAAGAGCCACAATTGGTCTTTTGCTCTAATATAATTTAAGCAAAGTCAAGATGGGTTTCTGAAGAAGAGTTGTTTTTATTCTGTAAAGGTCCTATGCACAATCATGTTTTAACAAGATTCCCAATTTGCATTATGAAAAGCTGGCAGACTTTTCTTCATAAGGCTATTTACTACATTTGCCCTTTTGGTAACATTACTATGTGTTTGTATTGAAGCCTATTATTAAACGAATAAATAGCAGGAAATGCAGTATTAGATTAAAGAAAATGTTGGGCTTTCAAATGGCAAACAAATGTGTTAAAAATTCTCATTCTTTAAATGTGGATCCACAGGCCTCTGAAAAATGATTAAAAATGGCAGAGAAAACCTGTGAAGCTTAGATAGACATTTTCATTATAGGGCTACATTGTTCTTATAACCAATCTGTGGAAACACGGCACAAGGGTTATGCTTGTTTTTTGTTTTTGTTCTTTTTTGGTCAGGTGCAAAATTACTTACAACATTTTAATGTATTTCTTTCTGCAAAAGAAGCTGCTGTTGGGATTCAGCTTGGCACTCAAGAACTTCTAGAGACAATTTCCAATGCCTCAATTGCCCTTTTATCTCCCTATCAGTATAAGGTTTTCAGTTCTTTTACCTTTCTTAATGTACCACATCCCCTTTGATAATCCACAGTAATCCTCAAACTGTAAACTTTCTATAAAAATAACACTGGACTACTGTGTGGTTTAACAATTAAGAGAAAGAAGGATGCTAAAGACTTTCCTCCAAGTCTTGTTGGCTATTTGCCATTCTCTGAATGGTGGCTGATACAAAATCAGGGCCCAATTTTATGCCGATTTTGTGCCCCAGTTAGCAGTGCTAATTGGGGCACACAAGTAAATTGCACTCTGCCCTGTGGAAATTTTCAGTTAGTCTACTAAATCAGAAAATCATTGAGAGCACTAATCCATTACTCAGTCTCTATTTAATTAGGTGCAAAATCTATGGTCCCTCCAGGAAGGACAAAGTTCAGAAATAGGATCTCAGTGGTCAGTTGTTTGGAATTTGATCTATTTTTTATCTTTTGTTATAATCTGAGTTAAAAAAAATAAGTATTTCCGCTTTTGAGGAGTAGAGCATAGGAGATTTTAGTGAGAATTAACAGTCCAAGTATTATTCAAGTAGACAGGAGTAAAGGTCATTTGGTTTTCCTCACACTTGAAAGACATGGATTTTCTGAGGGAGAAAAAAAAAAAAGATTTTTAGACATACAGAGCATAAATACACTGATAAGTTTAATAGCAAATGCTCCACATTTTATAAGGTCATATTAGAGTTTGGGTTCAACCTCATTGTCTGAACTACCACATTTAATGAGAGAGCAGAGATTTTTTTCTGTTTCCTTTACTGATGCATCTGAAGTGCTCAATAAACATTTTTGAATGAATAAGTGGAGATACGCCTACTGCCTAAGCAAAAAATAACTGAAAAATGTTATATTTACCTGATATTATGAGCTAAAAAAATAGTGTTTCTGAAGAGTCAAGTATAATGTCCATAGTACTTAACTCTGGTAGAATGTATCATTCTAAATTTTTTTTTTTAATTTTTATTTATTTATGATAGTCACAGAGAGAGAGAGGCAGAGACACAGGCAGAGGGAGAAGCAGGCTCCATGCACCGGGAGCCTGACGTGGGACTCGATCCCGGGTCGCCAGGATCGCGCCCTGGGCCAAAGGCAGGCACCAAACCGCTGCGCCACCCAGGGATCCCCAGAATGTATCATTCTAGGTGAGATCATGACCTTTAAAATATTTTTACTTTTCTAGAATACAATACAGAGATTTGAAAATTTTTTCTTCAGTTCTCCTGAAAACTTTTATTTTAGGTACAATATAAATTAAAATTAGTTCAAAGGCAAATATTGTTCTCAAATTAAAATTATAGCTTAAAATCAATATGCTTAAAAACTTTTTTCTCCCTTGTTAGAATATATAGATTTTTAAAATTTTAATGTGCAAATTATTTTTAGTTCTAGAATAGTTATAATCTTAAGGAAACTAATTTTGGCAAGAATCATTGCTAGGACAAAGCAACACTTCCTTTCAAAGATTATAGGTTTTTAAAAAATTAAACTGACCCATTTACTTAAATTTTTTGATAAAATATATTGATATAACATAATTGAGTTTTAGAGAAATGTACATTCTGAGCATGAAGATCCAATTACAGTATTGCTGAAATGAATATTGGTTTATGTATTGAAAAAAGGACCTCCCCACTAGTCCTATATTGACCCTCTTCCAACCTCCTTCTACTTCCTAATCTGTTTCTTTGCTAGATCTTCTTCCCTTTTTTCTTTACCTAAATCCTTCTATTCTTTTTCCTTAAAGAAGTCACACACTGTAATCCTTCATCTCTCTTCTACATTCCAGTTCTGAACTTACAATTTATGCTGATAAAATATTTCCAAATAGATGTCCAAGCCAACCTTCAAAATTAGGAAACATTATTATATCTCTATTCCTTTTCTCTTCCAAATTTGCTTTTACTTTTACCATTCTGGTTTCTTCTGTTCATTGTAATTTCCTCTCTGTCATTCACCCTTGGCTTAAGCCCTTTAGTTTCTTCTCTTCACTTCTCACTCTCTTGAAGAGTTGTCAGTCCTATTAATTTCTTATTTTTGCATCCATAGATCTCCTATTTATCCATTTATTTCCAAAGATTTACCTATTTTCAGTAGTGAACTGTTTAGGCCAGGTTTATGGTAATTAGTCTATTCTAACAGGTTTTCTACTTCTGATGTCTTACCTTCTGCAATAATTTCATGCCAAGTTAATTTTCCACAAATTTTCCTAAAATATATTTAAGACCATGCCACATTATTATCAAGGGACTGCCCATTACCTATAGATATATATTTTTAATTTTTTCTGGTTCCTTATATTTCACATTCTGGCTATATCTACATTTCTTGCTGTATAACATATATTTTGTCTATAAACAAATAAGCAAAGTCTTAATACAAGCTAATGGACATTCCCCAAAACAATGAGCTTTGTAACCTTCATATCTTTTTTTGTTTCCTCAATTTCTGTCTTAGTCCTCTTGGGCTTCTATAACACAATACCATAGACTGGGTGACTGATAAACAATTGTTTCTATCAATTATGAAGGCTGGGAAGTCCAGATCAAGGTGCTAGCAGATTCAGTGTCTGAGCTCCTAGCTCACAGATGACTGTTTTTCTGCTGTATTTTTATATGGTGGAAGGAGTTAAGGAGCAACCTGGGGTCATTTTTATAAGGCTACTAATCTCACTCCTGAGGACTCCGTCTCATGACCTAACCACCTCCAAACACCATCACATTGGAGATTAGTTTTCAATATACAAATTTTGGAAGGACCTAGATATTCAGTCTATAGCACCTGGTTATCGCCTCTGCCTCTGAAAATCTTTTCTTCCTTGAGAATTTATGGAAACATTACCTTTACTGAGCCCTTATATAATTGGATATTTTAAGGGATTTTAGTGATGAATGGTATGAAGAGAGAAACTCTTCTACTTTTCAAGCCCTCCATTATTTACCCAGCTCTTTGTAGAGGACAATAAGAAAAACAGTGTTAAGAAATAGACATTATTCAGAAGGACTTAAAAATTGCTAAGTTTTAACTCAACAACATATCTTAAGTTTTAATCAGATATTGCACTATCATTTCATCCCTCTGATGGTCAAGTTATTTTTCTTTGAACAGTTTCAAAAGTTTAGGCAGAACTGGCTGACCAATGTACTCACTGTGCCTTCCAGAGGATATGACTTGTGTCTCTTCTCATATCCAAGATGATAATAGTGACTTCTTATTACCTTTTCTTCTTCACTTGGGGCCCAGTATAGAAACTTTCTTTTAGTCAGTATCACAGAAATGACCAAATGGCAAAAATTTCATAAATTGTACAAGGCTTGGACTATAGAACATCTTATCTTGTGCTTTTGTCTTAGCTTTCATTATATTAGATCAATCACTTCATCATATTCAGCCTAGATCTTTTTGTATGATGCTTTTTTGGTTACAGTATGGCAAGTCTAGAAGTTTCACAGGTGAAGTCCAAATGTTTACAATTTGACACATAGAAAATGGCCAAGAAAGCCCTTTGGTGGTTTAAGCAGGACTGTTCAATGGTTTTCTGGCACATTAGCTCTATGAAAGAGAGCTACTCCCCCATGATTCTGTAATATTTATATGAGATTTATCTTATATGGCCTTATTTTATAGATATCTGTGTACATTTTTTTCCAAGACTGTATTTTAAATTGTTGGAGACTAGAGATCAAATATGATACATCAGAACATTTAGAACAATTATTAACATGCTGAAAAAATAATAGAAATCCTTCCATGAAATTAAAACACCTTCATGTGTTTCCTTCACCCACTTAAATGGCCATTGTGTTATCGCCAGATGAGATCTGGACTTGGAATTAGTAGATCTGGGTTTGAATCTCATCTCTGCCCCTTTCTAGCTTTTAGAGCTTGGGTAAGTTTAGGATCTCTCAAAAATCTCTCTGAACTTCACTTATTCATATATATTTGTTCCCATTTTTCTCATATATAAAATGGAAAAAAAATTACCCTTTATATAAATAGGTAAGTAGCTCAGTAAGGTTCTACTGTGTGGTCATGTAATCACTTCCCTGGCTTTTTGAGCACTATAAAGCTAAGTCCTCTTCCTAAGGGGGTCAGTGATGATTTTATTAATGTCTGTTATCTTACACCCAAACATCTCCATTATGTCCTCAAACCTTACCACCAACAAATCTGGGCTAGATTTCTTTTTCTGCCTTTTCCTTCATTTGTTGTATTTATTAATGTCTCCATGATTAGCTTATGTTAACTTCTTCCTCAGCGAATAGGTTCCCATTTCTTTGACAAATAATGTAGCTCTCAAGTTACTTGCATCAATTCTGTCCCTCTGGTGTGTGTTACTAGCTCATCTAAATGAGCTTCTAGAGGAAAGCCTGTTTGCACCTGTTAATAAGAGAATGTATACCAGCATATATTACTGACTCTTTCATGAGTGTTTTTCAAAAGTTGTAAAATTGTGTGTTGGAAGCTGGTAGGAATAATTACTCTGGAAAGGAGCTGTAGTCATGCTTTCTTTGTATCTCCAATATGAATGAACACAGTGCTAAATAAATGAGCTGTTGATATATTGATATCACTAAATTCTGAGATTTAAAATTCTCTAGCATCATCAATATTTCCTCTGGTCTTTGCTATCTCAATTTTATTTGCTGTTATAGACACGAGGTAGCCTTCAGTGAACTGCACCTGGTATTCACACCGTTGAATGTGGACTGTGCAGAAATCTTTAACAAACAGAAAACAGCACAGGTATGTCAATTTTAGGCTTAGTGGTAGAAAGTACTGGAAATTTTGATTTTTATATTCTCAGAAGCCAGTTATCAGATAAGAAGTTCTATTGCTCTGACACTACTATGCTGTGAGGAAGCATTAGCTGGGGTTTTAGAGAGGCCATGTGGAAAGAACCAAGAGATCCAGCTGACAAACAAAGTGAGGGCTACATTCTATAGACTCAGCTGAGCTCCCAGCCAGTGTCAACTTACCAGCTGTGTAACTAAACTCGATTGAAGGTGGATCTTTTAGCTGTAGGCCAGATGATGCTATCAGAAGATAACTAAACTGGTTTCTTTGAGCCCTGCCCAAATAACAGAATTCTGAGCAAGTATTTACTGTTACTTTAAATCAGCATTAGACAAGTAACAGGTTTCTTTTAAAAAAGGCAAAATTGAGACTGAAATAGGCCACTCACATAATGGTTAAAAGTGCAGTCTCTGTGGTTACATCACCAAAATTGAAATCCTGACCCTGGCAGTTATAAGCTTGATGCCTTTGGCAAGTTCTTTTATCTTTCCTCAATTTTTTTTTTCATTTATACATGAGGAAAATAATATCTACATAATAGAATTATTTTAGGTGTTGAAAGTATTTATTTATTAGACTCTTATAAAGGTGCCTAGCATATGCTGAACATCCAGTACATATTAACTATTGTTATTTATGTAATTACTTGTTGAGTATACATCTTTTACAGTAGGTCGTATCATAAGGAAAGGAAATACTTCTGCACGTGTGTGGGTGTGTTTATCTGGCTTATGTCCAGTGCCTACAACACAGAAAGAATTCAGTAGATATTAGTTGAATGGATGGACATGGTATAGGTGGAGCACTGTATGGTATCTTAGATTCCATGGTGATAAAAAAGGAGATGGGACACCTGGGTGACTCAATGGTTGAACATCTGCCTTCAGTCCCAGGATCAAGTCCCGTATTGGGCTCCCTGCATGGGGCCTGCTTCTCCCTCTGCCTGTGTCTCTGCCTCTCTCTCTCTCTCTGAATAAATAAATCTTAAAAATAAATAAATAAATAAATAAATAAATAAATAAATAAATAAAATCTTTAAAAAAAAGTGATGAATGCAATGGTAATGAAAAACTTTGCCTAGGTTTTAAATTTTGGTGTCAGATGCTTGTACTCATCAAGTTCACCTCAGTGGAAGCATGACAGAGAGGTTGCTGATGCAGTTAGATCCTTAAGCACAGGTGAATGGGACAATACATAGAGGAGAAAGAGGAACTTTTCAAAAGTGATGACATCAAATTCAGGCACAAGAAGATGAGTGGATTTTATGGAAAGAGTATATAGTCTTACCTGTTCAGCATGAAATGTTCTGAAGGCAGCATTTCCTTAGAATGTGGTACTTAAATTCTAAGTGTA
The DNA here is from genome assembly GCF_018345385.1 of Vulpes lagopus. Classification (NCBI taxonomy): domain Eukaryota; kingdom Metazoa; phylum Chordata; class Mammalia; order Carnivora; family Canidae; genus Vulpes; species Vulpes lagopus. The sequence continues at coordinate 28,364,082 of NC_054847.1, read as the reverse complement.
AACTTGATTCTAAAGAGAATAGTTAATTCTAAACAATATTTTCCAAGTAATAGAAAGTACAAATAATGTTGGAAAAGTAGATTGTTAGGTTGGAACATGATTTTATACTGACTTTTTATAATTTTAAATAATTTTATAAGCTGACTTTGAAATGGTGGCCAAGATGGACAAATACATGTGTACTTAAGGCAATGAGAAAAACAAGGCTGGGATATTGGTGAGGAGAGAAGACCAGTAATTATGTCCATGTGTGTCACTTGTATAGCAGTGATAGTTTAAGTCCCAGTAGCAGGAAAATCAAGGGCCACAGAAACTGATTATCTACATGAAAAGGATAGAGGATGAAACTGAGGAAGAGAAAAAAGAGGAGATTAAGGAAAGCATATTTTCATAGAAACCAAGAAAGAAATGAATTTTTTAAATTTGGCAATTTTCAAAGTATCAAATACTTTTTTAACAGGAGGAGTGACATCTTTTTAAAAAATGTGGGATTTAATATTATGAAGTTCATTGGTAATATGAAATAAAATGATTTTGTTATAATGGAGTATAGATACATAATTATGGTAGAAATTGAAATAGGTTTTTAAAGTCTGCATTAGACTAGTTCAATTTTTTTATGAGTTGAAAATGAAGAAACTATTTGTGGTAATCCAGATTTGAATATATCAGTTGTTATAATACTTGCCAAGGATTGTATGTAATGGAAGAGTAGGGTTGAACACCTATACACTATGTTCCCTCAGTTTCCATTTTACTTCAATGCCAGATAGCTTGGAAACAAAGAAAGTAAGGTGACTGCATTCTGCCCTTTGCCAGGGTGAATTTTAAATCACCCAGTTGTTATTTATAATATGCCCTTTAAATTATTAACTGTTACATCATGTTCATCATTATTAAACAGCTGTGATAAAATCTTACTCTTGAAACAAGATGAAGGAGTTTTATATTTTTAACATCCCACCATACTATTTTCATTAGGGTTGTTGTTTTCTGTTATATTGCTGAATTGTCTATGGTAAGAATTATTTGTTTAAGGGAAACACCATCATTTTAGACTTTTGTAGGTGACCTTGGTGTTTTTTCATTTTCAACATAGTCTTAAAATACAGAAAGGTATTTTTTTGAGGTCACTTAGTTTCTTCATTTATAAGAAGAAACGACAAATTAAGACTTTTTTCTTTTAATTGGAACACATAATCAGATGTTTCCCTCAAGGTGGATCTGTAGGTAAATTAAATGTACACTCATAAGAAAATCCTGGGAAGTTTCAAAGGTGAAGGTTCAATGGCCTAGTTTATGTCCTGCTTCTTTTGTCTCTTTAGTTTTTACTTGCTGTCACAAAAGAAGCCCACTAGATGGTGTTAAAACCACAAGCTACCTACTTTGATTTTATTAAAAAAAAAAAAAAAGTCTTCAAAGGAGAGTGCTTGCAAGGTTTCAGAGGTTGTACTTTCTCCATTTTTTTTTTTTTTATTAAATGGAGAAGAGGCCAGAAAAAAGCAAAATAAATATAAAAAATAGGTATTTTCCATGCAACTTAATTATGTTATGAAGTAGACTACTGTTTGCCCCTGAATTATTTTCCAATGAGCTTCTTTCAAAATTAAGCTGTTTTGTCAGGATAAATATCAAGTAAAATGATTATGAATCATCGTGGCAAGTTTTAATACAAATCAGAAAGTAAATTAATCCAACTCTGTCTGAGTCATCATGCCTTTTTTTTCTTGAGATACAAATGAAGAGTAAACAATGTTTTGGCAATTTTTAGGTTAATCATGTAGAACTGATTACTCAAGAAGAATGCTATTAACATTTAGTCAATTTATACCCTACAATATGACAAATTAAAATTAATGTTGCTGTTTTTAAGATACCGAATGGGTTATGATTTTAAGAAAAATGAGAACTGTTGTAGACAACTGATAATTTTGTCTCTGAGCCTAGTGAATCTAGGCTTTTTAAAAACCCACTGAAATCTCCCAAAGAAAACAGTACAAAGATTCAGGTAAAAACAACTCTGATTTAGGTAGAGTGTGTCCATAAGCAGGTCTTCTCTAAGAACTGTAACAAGGAATAATAATCAATTCTGAATAATTCCCTGTGGAATAGCTATGGTTAAATCTTGCCAATAGCTTAATAACAAGAGAAAGATTTTCTTTTTAGATTGAGTGTATTCTCCTGATGAAGCTCTATTTGATAATTTTTTTCAATGTTTATAATCAGTTCCCTTTAGTATTCATTTAATTAGCTCATTTCAATATACTCCTTTGATGGCATGTGTATGTAAATATATATTTTAAATCATCTCCTTTATATCCAAAGTAATTGATATAATGAAAATATGTAACTATTAACTTTTGAATCAGATCTAAAACAATACATACTACACATTATAACATAAATTACTTATAGGAAAGATGATTTTTTAAAAATTGCACATCAGACATGTCCATAACTGTCTACTTGGTGTCTTTGTACACGTATGTATATCAAGTGCTCAGAAGCTCCCTCTGAGCTCCTTATCTTTAAAATACATTTAATAATAATAATGATCATCATCGAAGAGTCACAGGGTGATAGCCAATGACCTTTTCTACATTGTCAGTAATATGACACGTCCTGGCTAGACAGCATTTAAAAATTCTGCTTCCCTTTCATATTGGCATACGCATTTCCCATGATGTCTACTGGAGTATTATCTACATGTTGCCGCATTCAGTGGTAAATTTATCTGCCTCTGATGGCATGACAGGTAATTTGATTGGCTTGGGTAATTTTAAAGGCTTTTACCTATGATTTACTCTTGAACTCAGCAGGAGGAAAACTGGGAACCCTGCTTATTTTAAGGGATGGTTAAAACTCTTTGAGCAAAGACTTTGTTGACATACAGACCTACCAGTTCTGGATGTGTCTTCTCTGAAAGCTGCCTATTCCTGCCCAAGCTCTATTACTCCTAACAGTGCAGCAACATCTTGGCAAACCCTAGGATTAGGCCTTTTTGGTTTCCTTAGACACTGCAGTCTGCTTTCTGTTCTGACTCGACGTTACAGTAGTAGTGAGATTGTCATTGTCCAGTTATTCAAATGCCATCCTACCCCTGACCTTTCTCAGCAGCTTTGTTAAAATATAATTTTAAAAACATGCAATCTGGGTAGCCCGGGTGGCTCAGCAGTTTAGCGCCACCTTCAGCCCAGGGCGTGATCCTGGAGACCCAGGATGGAGTCCCACGTCAGGCTTCCTGCATGGAGCCTGCTTCTCCCTCTGCCTGTGTCTCTGCCTCTCCCTCTTTCTCTGTGTCTTAAATAAGTAAATAAATAAGTAAATAAATAAATAAATAAATAAATAAGTAAATCTTTAAAAAAACATACAATCTGCCTTTTAAAGTATGCTATTTGTTTTTAGTATATTGTTTTGCACAACAAAAGCTGTGCAACCATTGCTTCAATTTTAGGACACTTTCATCATTCCCCAAAGAAATCTTATACCTATCAGCAGTCACTCTATTTCTCTCCAACCCCCACCCCCAGACTTGAGCAACCTCTAATGTACTTTTTATCTCTAAAGATATGCCTCTTTTGAATATTTTACATGAATGAGGTCATACACTTTATGGTCCATTGCAACTCCCTTCTTTCACTTAGCATAATGTTTTCAAGTTCATCCATGTTGCAACTTGTATCAGTACTTCATTTTTTCATCGTTAAATACTATTCCATTGTATGGACATACCACTTCTTATTAATTTGTTCATCAGTTAATAGATATTTAGGTTGTTTATTTTTTTGGCTATTATGGTTAATGCTTCTACAGATATTTTTGTACAAGTTTTTGTGTGGAGTATACATTTTTATGTTTTTATTTTTCAGTGATATAGTAGGAGTGGAATTGCTGGATCATATGATAGATAACTCCATCTTCAACATTTTCAGGAACTGCAAAATAAGTTTTATAAGCAGCTGCAACATTTTACATTCCCATCAACAATGTAAGAGGGTTCCAATTTTTCCATATTCTTGCCAATACCTTTTGTTATGTTGTCTGTCTTACTAGCTATAGTCATCCTAATATATGTGAAGTGGTATCATACTGTGGTTTTGATTTATATTTCCCTCGTGGCTTATAATATTTAACATCTTTGTAATGTATTTGTTGACACTTGTATATCTTCTTTGGGTAAATGTCTAGTCAAATTGCTCGGTTTTCAATTGAGTTGCCTTTTTTATTCTTAGGTTTTAAGAGTTCTTTTTATATTCTTGATACAATTCCACTATAAAATATATGATTTACAAACATTTTCTCCCATTCTCTGGGTTATTTTTTTCACTTTTTGATGATATCCTTTTGGACAAAAGTTTTTAATTTTGATGAAGTTTAATTTACCTGTTTTTTTCTTTGGTTGGTTATGCTTCTATTGTCATATCTAAGAAGACTGCCTAATCCTAAGTCACAAAGGTTTGTTCCTGTGTTTTTCTCTAAGAGTTAAATAATTTTAGCTTTTACATTTACATCTAAGATCTGTTTTGAGTAAAGTGTTTTGTGTTTACTTCAGAACCAATTTTATTCTAACTTCTTTCCATAGGAGATTTAGTTGGCCAGTGGAGATACAAATCTTAAACCTGGCAATGTCTTAATATCTGCATTCTTTTCTTCTCATTTTAGATAGAGTATAGTTTCCTAACATTACATATATTTTTAAATCTATGAATTGAAGAAGCCAGCAGAAATCTATCTAATATTAATTAGAAAGATTAGGGTTATGTAATAAAATATAATTTTATTGTTTTTCTTCTTCAGGGACACTGTTTAAGTGGCATGGTTGAATTTAGCTCAAGACTTCTAGGGCTAAGGAGAAGCTGCTATAGATCATAAGATGCCAAGTTTCCACGGAAAAGTAATAAAACCACCTGATAGAAACACATAAAGGCAGATAACACCATGTTATAGGAAAGGCTGTGCTTAAAGATTTGTTTCTCCTATATCTCCTCATAAACTCTCAATTCTTATAGTAGAGGGTATGGAATGAGAAATAATTTTCAAATGTAATGAAAGACATGTCCTAGCTACTGCTTTGAGCTGGATTTGCAATGCAGCACTGCCAGCTTCTCTGATATCAGCAAGCATCATTAAATCAATACTGATTTTCAAGATTATGAAAACGAAAACTAAAACTAAAACAGTCTCTAACATTTCTAAAATATACCAGAACCCCAGATGGGCTCTAGGAGCTAGGCAGAAATACTGGCCGTGATCACATATAGCTTTTTCATTCCCGGCTGCCACAACTTACTTGCCAATTATTTATTACGAAAGGACTCAGATTCACTATGGAAATCAAGCATTGCCTTTTCTCAAAAATCAATCTAAAACATTTAGTGTTTTTTTTTTTCTAAGAAAGACATGGTAATGCCTTTAACACACATTATATTATCTAAATATTTTAAGTTACTGAGTAAAAAAAGCCGTAGCTTATTATACATTTATGTGGAAGGGTGAGAAAAATAAACATGATGATATCATTTAATATGAGTAAGTTCACAGGCTTTATTAGAGAAATATAATTTAAGGGTTAGCTAAAGAGATGCAAGCAGTCTTTTGTTGACTTTTAATACAAAAGAACGACAAAGTGGGATTTTGACATTGCTGGATGCACAGTGGAATATCCTCCAGGAGAGGAACCCAGCTCTTCAATGTTCTTCTGGTATAAGAGTGGGAACAGCCTTGGAAATAGGATATAAAAAGATACCACTTAGGCAGCAGATACTTTTTATGAGAATTCCAGCTGTACAGGAAATTGTCTGAGGATGCTGGTGGCTAGCACCTGGTGATACTGGGATAAATTTGACTCAGGCTTTTGGGGAAAGCAGGTTTTTGCACCAATCAGGCAACCAGAATTATTGGGGTCTTTTACTGGAGAATAGTTTTTTTGTGCCCCAATATAAAAATCAATGCCAATAAAAATAGTTTATCAGTAACTGCTTGCTGAATAAAAATAAAATACATGATGTTCAAATATGTAAAATAAGACAGGATACCATATTTCATTCTATTTCCCAAAATAAGGGACTAGAACTCTTGTTGTTTTCACACTTCCTATAGAGTAGGTAATTTGATATTAAACTTAATAATCTATTATTTTGGTATTATTAACCCTATTCTGAGGTTCAATTAGAGGTTAATAGATTGTCCAATGTTATCTGAATTAATTAGAAAATCTATAATTTGAGCCCAAATATATTTGAATCTGAAGCCCATATTGTCTCTCATTTTTTTTTGTCAAGTGATAATTTTATAAAATTTAATGTAGCCATACTCAGGTATACCTCTTTTCATGCATGAAAACTTTTTTTTTTTTTTTGAGCAGTGCAATTCTTAATTTCTGTTGTACCAGTTTGTGTTGTCACTTGAACATAGCTTTTCTCATACTCTCTTACCAAACTCAGGATGGTGGGATTTGTAGATTGGCAAATAGAGCTGAAAAATGAGGAGGGATTTTTAGATTTTCTGTTCCATTCTATCTAAAGAAAATTTGTAATCTGAATGAGGATCGAAGTGAGGCACAGGGTACAAAATACGGTGGAAAACATTTCTTAACTTTTGAGAAGTGGTTTCAGGAAACCCCTTAAACCAGAGTACTGAGAGAGGTTCACGTGAAAGGGATTCACAGACACAAAAGGAAGAGACTTGTCTCAGTTAATGTGTATTGATCTGTGAACTGTGAATAATGAAACGGATTTACAGTATAGTGGTTTTTAGACTTTTTTTAGCCAAGAAATTCTTGATTCAAGCCAAGTATTACTTAGGTACAAAATAAAACAATAAAATATAACAGTTCTGTTTTTGTATCCTGTTATTATTTGGTTGGGAAGGACATGCAATGTCCCATTCTCATATATTTTTTTTCTTTCTTGGACATCTTAAAATCAGTGATGTAGTATATTCCCACTTAATGTTTAATATTTGTAAATGTTTTGAATTAAAGTGTAAGACTCTTGAAGTGTAAGGCCATGTTTTGACCTTCTCTATGGCTTTACTCAGAGCCCTAGAAACAGCACTGTCTATACAATAACTACTCATCGTGTTGACCCAAAACTATTGATTGACTATCTGCTGAGGAAAGAAAAATAGACAAATACCTGCATACCTTATTTCTGGATCTAACTTTGATCTCTGCCCTTATTATATATGGTTGGCTTATTTCTTATTCTATCTATAGTATCTTCTTCTTTGGTACCTGAAATCCAGCACACTCAGAATAAATATGCTGAATGAAAGGACCTTTCAAGCTTCCAACTACAGATTGGGTCCTATTGAGTTTTGAATTGATTTTTATCACATTTGGTGAAGTTTGGCAACATCCGTGCTTGACACTGAGCCTGGTAACTAGTAAGGTCTCTGTGAAGCCAGACTTTGTAGGTTGAAATTCTGGCTTTGCCTCCTTGTAGAAAGTTGCCTGGGGATTTTCACCTCTCTATTCCTCAAACTTTTTCTCTATGTACCAGAGATGGTACCAATAACTGTTTCATTATGTTGTTTTGAAGATGAAATGTGCTAGAAAGACAGGAAGAAACTTTAGTACAGAGTTTAGCTAATAATGAAGTATTTTTATTAATTTTGCAAAGACATTTTATTGATATCTAAAGAGGCTGGAAATTCCTCCTGGCAGATAATATCTAAATTAATCTTTTGAAAGCAAAGGTGAGGAAAAAAAAGATGTCTTTTTTTAGATCTCTTCTGAGGAAAAAAAAAGTACACTTGAGATGCAGAATTGTCTAAGAAACAGGAAAAGACATGTCGGTCATAGGTAAGTAAGTCAATTAAGACTAGAGAATACTTCAGCATCAAGGAAGGACTTATACACGCTCTTTTATTCATTTTCCCCATATACCCAGATGATGCAATGTGCTACATAAATACATGTGACCACTTACACCTGGGCCTGATCTTCTGCAATGGTGAAAAAAGTAAAGTTTGAACCGTTGTGTTTATCCATGTATCAATCATAATAGCTTTATTGAGGACTTACCACATAGCAGGTACCTAAGTGCCTTCAGTTTTTAACTTACCTAATCATCACAACACCCCTATGAAGGAGGCATAGTTAATGTCCTACTCTACAAATAAGGAAACTGAGACAAAGACGGGTGCACAGGGTCATGTGGTCAGTAAATGGCTCAGGGTCAGACCTGAAGAGGTCTGGCTCCAGGTATTCTCTGAAGAAAATATGTCCTGCCGAGTAAATTTTATGTTCTTTGACCCATCAGACTAGGCTAATCTCTACCCTAACATTTCTTACTTGGTCAAACATCTTCTCAGTTTCAAACTCTCTGAGGTTTCTTGAAGCTTTGCCATTGACTGTAGTAGCTAAATGACAAGCAGAGACTCAAGAAAAAAGATATTACATTTCTTATAAGGAAAGCCCTGTTAAAATACACAGGCAAAAATATGTTTAATATTTATTATTTATTTATTTATTTATTTATTATTTATTTATTTATTATTTCAAAGAGAGTGAAAGACAGCATGAGTGGGAGAGGGAGGTGGGGGCAGAGGGAGAGGGAGAAGCTGGATTCCCCACTGAGCAGGGAGCCTGACACAGGGCTCAATCCCAGAATCCTGGGATCATGACCTGAGCTGAAGGCAGACAGTTAACCAAATAAACCACCCAGGCTCCCTCAATATATATTTTAAAGTAATATTTTTGACTGCTATATCAGTAATAAAGTTGCACATTTGAAGAGTTTTCACAAAATTTTCAAATTTATTTCTGGCAACAAGACCAGTTAATTATTGTAATTATTGTTATCAGTAATTAGGAATAATGGGAGAGGATCTATGAAGAGCCTGAGAATAAAGGAAATATTCTTTTTCTTCAAGTATTTTGAAAATCAGCACTTATTAAATAAGGGAAGAGAGGAGCAGAGTCACTCATAAGATACAACTCAAACTTGACAGAGTATGTCCCTGTACTTAAAGAAATAGTCTCAAAATGGATATAGATCAGCCATGAAGATAGAAATAATTATTCATAGAGGACAATGTTGGAAATAAGTATTATTCTAAGCCATGTCCAGGAGAGAGCCTTAAAAAATAGACTTGGATTATTGCAATTCTATTGGCAAGCTCAAGCCTTGTTATTATGACATTTAAACATAAGGCTATGTGAGGCTGATATTATTAACATTTCATTTTAGCTACTCCTTTTTGTGCTGCATCCACATCACCAAACGAGCTAATTATAATTTGGCTTCCTCTGTAGATCTGCCTATAGGAGAAAAGGGACTCACGGTCAAGCTTCAAGTATCCTGGGGGATGGAGTTGTTATATTGTTGAATAATTTGGGTGGCAAGGAACAGAAGCCTACTTGTGCTAGCTTCAACAACAAAAATCAAATAAATGCAAATACATGAATTGGTAATGAACATGCTACAGGAAATAGAGTATGTCTTGGAGTTTGTGGCAATGCATGCAGACAGGTCTCAGAAGTGGACTAAAATGAGAAACTGGAAGGCACAGAGAACCCGTAAAACCTCTCTCCAGCTTTCATTTGTCTTCGCCATATGGATGCTTCCTTTTTCATTTTCTATAAACAATTACTTCTGTTTCTGTAGACTACATGGGAATTGCAACATTACTACTTTGTATTTCCGTAGCATGCGTGTTTTTACGTGTAGGCATACAGATAGAAACTTCGATTTCCTTTCTTCTGTATTATTGAGGTGTAATTGACTTATGCTTATTACTCATAGGTCTTTGGGCCCAAGGCCTTCCTTTTTTGTATGTTTTAGATGAAATTTCCACAGAACTTACCAAAACCTCATTTTTTTTTTTTTTTTGGCTTGAATAGACCAATACAGCTTTAGCCTCGAAATTCTAAGTGCTCTACCCAGGCAGGGATCCTAAGAAATGTGTATCCTCCAGGTCTTGTCGCTTTATCTGCCTTCATCCTGCTTTGGCCTTCCCATTGTGGCCTTTTGAGGTATGTGTGAGTCTGTGAAATACTTACCTGTTTTAGTTTTCTTTCAGTCATTTGTTGAACCCACAGCTCACCATTAGATCTTTGGACTCTTCTTGAATGTTAATTTCACAAAGTCACAACATGTATGAATTTTAGAATCAGCCCATCAATTTCTACAAAGAAAGTCTTCTTGAATGTTGGAATTATATTGAAACTATTCATCAGTTTGGGGAGGGAACTTGGCATTCTAAAAACTCTTAGGCTTCTAACTATTGAGTAAGATCTCTCTCTCTGTTTTTCTGGGTCTTCTAAAAACTTTCTTTTGGTAAAACTGTAGTTTTTAGTGTATATAACTTACACACTTACAGCCACATTTATCCCTGCATATGCTATACTTTTGGATATACTGTAAATGGTTATTTTCTACTCCAATTTTCAATTATTTGTTGCTAGTACATAAAAATTCAGTTGTTTTTGCATATTGATCTTATATCCTTTCATTCTTACTAAAGCCATTTAGTAGTTTTGAAGTATATCCTCCCACATTTTCATCATAGAGAATAATGTTATTTATCAATAAAGACAATTTCAACTGTCTTTTCCAACTGGGTGCCTCTTACTCTTCTTACTTGCATTATTACATTGGCTAGAAATTCCACTTAAGTTTTGAAAAGAAATGCTGAGAGTGGACATTCTTTTCTTCTTCCTGATTGCATTTAGTCTTCCAATATTAAGTATGATATTAGCTATAAGGTTTTGGGATTTTTTGGTTTTTTTTGGTCTGTGTCTTTTTTTTTTTTTTTTGTCACTCCTTATCAGGATTAGGACATTCAGGTATATTCTTACTTTCTTCAGAAGTTGTATCAAGAACAAATACTGGATTTTTGTCAAACGCTTGTTCTAATGAGATGATCACATGTTTTTGTTAGTGTTCATAGTGTTTTTAGTTTGGCATTACATTGAATAATAGTTTGTTTTCTAATGTTAAACTAGCCTTGGATTCCAGAGATATACTCCCACTTGAATGTTATATATTATCCTTTTTATATATTATTAGGTCTGAATTCAAGTATTTTAAAAGACATTTGTACATATCTGGTTATGAGGCATATTAGTCTGTGGTTTTCTTTCTTGTAAAATCCCTTTGATTTCCATACCAGGATAATGCCTCTGGAATGATTTGGGAAGAATTGAATTTTTGTATGCTATTGTAATGGAATTGTTTTCTTAATTTCCTTTTCAGCTTGTTTATTGCTAGTGATTTTTGCATTTGATCTTGTGCCCTGGATCCATTTACTAGTGCTAATAGCTAATATAGAATCATATCATTTGTAAAGAGATAGCTTTACTTTTTCTGTTCCAATTTGAATGCCTTCTATTACTTTTAATTGCATAATTTTTGTTGCTGGAATTTCCAGTACAAAGTTTAATAATAGAACATGGGAAACATCTTTTTGTTATTCCTCATCTTAGGGGGAAAGCTTTTAGTTTTTCACTACTATATATATTGTTTGCTGTAGGTTCTTATAGATGTAATCTATCATTTTGAAAATTGTCCTTCTATTCCTAGTATTCTAAGTGTTTTTCATCATTAATGAGTTTGTTTTTGCTTTAATTGAAATGATCTTATTTTTTTTCTTCATTCTAATTTGGTATATTACCTTGATTGATTTTCTTATGTTCAACCACACTTGCATTTGGGGATAAATTCCACTTTTTCATGGTCTATACCCTTTCAATGTGCTGTTGGATCCAGTTTGCTTACATTTTGTTGAGGATTTTTTTTCCATCTCTATTCATAAAGGATGTTGGTCTCTATGTAGTTTTCTTTTCATGTGACTTTGGTAACAAGATAATGCTAGTCTCATAGAATAAATTAGAAAACCTTCCCTTTTCTCATATTTTTTGGCACAGTTTGAGAAGAATTGGTCTTAAGTCCTCTTTTCATGTTTGGTAGAATTCACAATTGTATCCATCTGGTTCTGGGCTTTGCTTTGTTAGAGGCCTTTTTTTTTTTTTCTTTTTTAACACTAATTCAGTCTGTCTCTTTGTTATAGGTCTGTTCAGATTTCCTATTTCTTTAGCCCAGTTTGGTGGTTTGTATATTTTTAGGAATTTTTCTATTTCATACTGTTTATCTCATTTGTTGACATAAAATTATTCCATTACAATCTTTTTAACTTCTGTAAGGTCAGTAGTAGTGTACCCCCTTTCATTTCTAATTTTAGTTACTTGCACCTTTTCTAGTTTTTATTAACCATCCAGTTGAAGGTTTGTCAATTTGTCAATCTTATTGATCTTTTAAAAGAATAAACGTTTGATTTCATTTTTCTTTCTACTGTCTTCCTATTATCTTTTTTTGTTTATATCTGTTCTAATCTTTATTCTATCCTTCCTTTTATTAGTTCTGTATTTAGTTTGCTTCTCTTTCTCTAGATGATTTAGGTGCAAAATTTTGCTATTGATTTAGGTGCAAAATTTTGCTATTTATTTGAGATCTTGTTTTTATATGTTGTCATTCATCCTTACAAGTTTTCCTCTAAGCACTATTTTCTTTGCATTCCATGTATTTTGGCATGCTGTATCTTTATTGGTCTTAAAGTAATTTCTAATCTCCCTTGAAATTTCTCTGTTTTGTTGGTTGTTCACAAATGTGTTGTTGAATTTCCATATATTTATTAATATTCCAATTTACTGTCTGTTATTGATTTATAGTTTCATTTCAGTATGATTGGAGGCCATTTACGATTTCAATCTTTTTATATTAATACTTGTTTTGTGGCAAAGCATATGGTTTGTCCTGACGAATGTCTCTTGTGTGCTTGAGAAAAATGTATATTCTGTACATATATTACTGTTGCCTCTGTTTTTGCTTTATGCAGTAAGTTTTTTGAGCATTTTTAAAAATAACTTTATATATTTACTTTCACTTATGGTAGTTCTTGAACTTTCCATTTTTTATGTGTAAATCCAAATTTCTGCCTTATAACATACTTGTTCCTGAGTAACTGCTTTTAACATTTCTTGTAATGCAAGAGTTCTGGCATTGAGGGGGATCCCTGGGTGGCTCAGCGGTTTGGTGCCTGCCTTGGGCCCAGGGCATGATCTTGGAGTCCTGGGATCGAGTCCCATGTCGGGCTCCCGGTATGGAGCCTGCTTCTCCCTCTGCCTGTTTCTCTGCCTCTCTCTCTCTCTCTCTCTCTATGTCTATCATGAATAAATAAATAAGATCTCTTAAAAAAAAAAAAAGAGTTCTGGCATTGAATACACTTTTTAATTCCTTTTTTACCTGAGAAGATTTTTATACCTCTTTCATTTTTTAAAGCTTATTTATTTGCAGAGAGAGAGAGAGAGAGAGAGAGAGAGCACATACTTGGGCAGGCGCAGGGCAGAGGAAGATGAAAAAGGAGAGAATCCCAAGCAGACCCTGTACCTAGCATGGATGCAAGGCTCAGTCTCAGTTCCCTGAAATTATTACCTGAGGAGAAACCAAAAGGCAGACCCTCAAGAGACTGAGCCACCCAGGTGCCACTCTCTTTCATTTTTTGTAAAGATAATTTTTCCGGGTATAAATTTTTTGTTTATTTATTTATTTATTTTTAGCACTTTGAAGATGTTAATCCATTGTCTTTTGCCTTGTGTGGTTTTGGCAATGAGTAAGAAATCACTTTGTTTCTTGTAATAATAACAAATAGTAACAAAAATAATAAAATAATAAAATAATAAATAATAAATAATAAAATAATAAAATAATAAATAAATAAATAATAAAATAATAATAAATAAATAATAAAAAGAAATAATAATAAATAAATAATAAAAAGAAATAATAAATAAAATAAAATAAATAAAATAATAAATAATAAAATAAAAAATAAAAAATAATAATAAATAATAAATAAATAATAAAAAGAAATAATAAATAAAATAAATAAAATAAAAATAATAAATAATAATAAATAATAAATAAATAATAATAAATTAATAATAAAAATAATAAATAAAAAATAATAATAATAATAAATAATAAATAAATAATAAAAATAAATAATAATAAATTAACAATAAAAATAATAAATAATAAAATAATAAATAATAATAATTATTAATTATAATAATAATTATTATTATAAAATAATAATAAAATAAAATAATGTAGTGCTTACTACATTTAGGCACAATTGTAGTACCTTTCAAATATTTACCTTTTTATTTACATGTTGTTTTAAAAATTTGTTTAACAAAGTGAATTTAACTGCTTTGTAAATTTCCTAAAGGAGTAAACATAAATCTATACATATTTGCCTGTATACAAATATACATCATAAGAAAAAAAGTGATAAATGACTAGTGTCAGAAATACCAAAGAGATCTACCCTAAAGACTAAATATTATTTATTTAATTTAGAAAATGAGAGATTGTTAATGTTCTTAGTAAAATTATTTTTTGTAAAATATTTATAGGGCTAAAATCAGACTATATTGGGTTGCACATATAAAGGCTATTGAAAGGGAGATAGGGCAATTAAGTTAGTCTTTTGAAAAATTTGCGTGGGAAAATGGAAAAGTGTGAAAAAGAACAATGGAGTAATTATAAAATTTATTATGATAAAATTATAAGCATAGAACACTAAGTTTAAACATTTACTATGTGCTTACTATGCTGAGGGCTTTATATACATCATTATGTATTCATTAATTATTTTAGTTAATTCACATCATTCTGATAATAGTATTTTGAGGGAGATTAAATTAATTATCTCAGTTGTACAAATAAGGAAACTGAAGCATAAAAAGATTGTGTTACCTATCTGTATCCTGAGAGTTTTGTTTAAAAAGAAAAACTGGAGTCTCTCCCTGGCTTTCTCCCTCCCCTCTATCTCTCTCTCTCTCTTTTCCTTCTCCCTGCAATAAGACTTGATGCTTGTCTTGGTTGAAATACTTCAGGTGTGACATATTTTGTTTATATTTTTAACATATAGAAATAAAATGTGAATTAAAGTTTATCTTGTTTTAAGTGCCACATGAAATATTAATAGTGAAGCCAATTTGGAGAATGGTTTGGCAGTATCTACTGAAATTTAAATTTCATTTCCTTTCATTGTAGAGGGATTTTTCCAAAATATAGCTGTCCCAATGTGATGATGATGTCTTCCATTAAAAGTAAGGTTATGTTTACTTTCTTTGAAACTAGACAGATCTGTGTGAATATCACAACCTTTACAATGTAATGAAAATGATGATGCATGGCTTTTGAAACTCTCTTGTGATAAACAATACAGATTTCTTCTTATCTTTTCCCTGTCTTGAGCAGCTTGCTCTTTTAACCCCCGCTACCACACTGTGAAGAAGTCCAAGTCACACTGAGAAGACTTGAGTAGGTATTCCAATGACAATCAGCCTCAACCATCAGATATATTCTAGTTCTTGATTTTAGAATTTGGAGCTGAGGCCTTAGACATAATAGTGCAGACACAAGTCATCCCCCTTGTACTCTGTTTAAATATTTGACCCAGAGAAACCATGAGAAATAATAAATAATTACTGGGTATATTGTGTATAGCCACAGGCTTTTGAAATAATTTGTTACCCAACAATAGATAACTGAGTTGTGTTGGTTCCAATAATGGATATTTGGTTTCTACTCAGGAACTTTTATACAACAAGGTATATGAAAAATATTTGTTGGGTCATACATAATTGGTAAGGGCAAGAAACTTGAAAAATCTAGAAATAAATGTCTAAAAATTAGAGACTGGCTACATAATCCTAGAAAATATAAACTATGTGGCAGCCCCGGTGGCACAGTGGTTTAGCACCACTTGCATCCTGGGGTGTGATACTGGAGACCCAGGATCGAGTCCCACGTCGGGCTTCCTGCATGGAGCCTGATTCTCCCTCTGCCTCTCTCTCTCTCTCTCTCTCTCTCTCTCTCTCTGAATTAAAAAAAAAAAAACATTAAAAATAAGATAAAATATTTAAAAGAAAAAATATAAACTATGAAACACAATTCCATAGTTAAAAAAATCAAATTTACTCATGAGGAAAGTTTTTTTTTTTTTTTTTTACTACATACAGTTGGATAATTTCAGCAAAGTACAAAAGGTATTAACATTTTATGTAAAACAGATACATTCCCCCCAAAATAATATTACATATTTTCTACTGAAATATAAAAGTCAGTGAAAACAGGTGTGATAAAATACACCTACTCTAATGCCTTAATGAGGGTAAGAACAGTGTAAATTCAACCTAACATGAGTTAAACAGAAAGAGGAAGAAGTTATCTGGGGTTCTGTTCTCTGCAAGTTATTAAACTATGAGTCTCTTTGATATTATTTTATATATATCTCATAATAATCTGGTGAAGTATATATTATTGCCATGTTTTTTTAAGAGAAGATAAATGAGGGCAGCCCAGATGGCTCAGCGGTTTAGCACCACCTTCAGCCCAGGGCGTGATCCCGGAGACCCAGGATAGAGTCCTGCATCAGGCTCCCTGCATGGAGCCTGCTTCTCCCTCTGCCTGTGTCTCTGCCTCTCTCTCTCTGTCTCTCATTAATAAATAAATAAAATCTTAAAAAAAAAAAGAGAAGATAAATGAGTGTAAGGGTATTTAATACATGGTATAGAAGCTAACTGTGCTTAGTCTACTGCATAATTGATTCTAGAGGGCCTAATTTTTGACTGCTTAGTACATGTGGGCCTCTTTCAACATACATATGGCTTTTGAAATTATCTTTAATCAAATAATTTCTTAAACCCACTAAGCCTTATTTTCCTCATGTACAGTGGTAAGGGGTTAACCAGATGAATTACATGATTTTTTTTAACTCTGAAATTCTGAAAGTACATTGTAGTTTGAATCAAACCAAATGGATATAAGTTAGTGGTCTCTCAGGTCATTTTTTTGCTTCCTTTATTTCAGTAGACATTTGTATTACACCAATCATTGAACACATTCAAATCAAGGACATTCAGAGTTCTTTGGTGTTCTCCTTGAGGATTATGGAGAATGAAGCAGAAAGTTTCCATGCCTGTTCCAAAAACAGATGCCAAATGCTATTTGTATGAAGCTTGTTATTCATTGAGACTAATTTCACAGGTGTATGCAACAGATCATCCAGCTGAATGCAAGCAGACTTTGGTGGGAAAGACTTGATTCAAATCAAATTACCATGTGTGAAGGAACTGGACTTTCCTCCGTGATTGCCTTATAAAATCTTTCCCAGTCACGTGACTGTTTCAGTTCTGTAAGAAATGGCCTTATCATGTGTGGCATCCACATTTTGGCTCAAGTTAGTTCTATTTTGGTGTCTTTTTCATTGCAAAGCCGATGTTTCTGCAAGAGCCAGTGGTCAAGTTGACTAGTTCACCTGTGTTCTCATGTGTGTATATATATTATGCGTGTTGCATGCATACAGACAAATATGAAGCAAGAGAATATGCCGGGCAATGAGCAGAGGAACAAGCAGCAAGTAATAACATTATTTCTTAGAACAGGAACCAGGTAATATTGGCCTAAGGCATTAAGAATTTGTTATATTCAGATTCTTGGTAATGTGTGGGTTCACCTTAATTCCTAACTCCACTTCTCTTAAATTGATTTTAATCACCATGAACGTTCAGGTACTTTAGTTTATCATCTTATGTCAATGCTATTCATCTTGTGTGTATAGTCCTGTGCTTTGTCACTTGGCCATTATACTACCCATTACTTTCCTTGAATATATTCTTTTCTAAAATAATGACTCAGTGTCAAGAAATCTTGTGGCAAGATCTTGATATATTTTTAACTGGAGGACTCCTTTAAAAAATGAGTCAATGATGAAGGATTGTCTTGTAGTGAAGGGAAAAAGAAGTAGAAAGGTAATGAATCTGGACTTTGACACGTCATATATCTTACGCAGGGACACCCAAGAATTGTTGGAGAATGTTGGAAATATTCCAGGATTTGTCATGGCAGGATGGTAGCCAGGTTGATGATGATGCATTGTCATTTTACTTTTGGAAAATCCTATGAGGCTCACTATGGAGTCTGGCAATAGCAATTACAATTACTGTACTTCATTTTATTCACTTGGGCAAAATAATGTCATTCCACTTAAAACATACAAAATTACAAACTAATAATAAAGCTCTCTTAATGGCCCTTAGAGCGAGGAGTTAACCTTGATGATAAAGTGATGTAAGGCTTAATAAACCTTGTTTCTGGCCAACTCTCAGGGAGAATGAATTCTGTGTGGAATCAATAATAACTGCTGCCTGGCACTAGTTGAATGTGAGGATTGAGCACAGCGCTCACCACAACTAAAGCATTTGCCCAGGCTTTCTCCACCTGCCCTCACAGTGCTTCCCTTTTGCTTTTCTTGTCATCAGATGACTCTCTTCTGTGATGTGATACTCAAGTGCTTTGGCGTGCATTTGACTGTGGCTCCCCAACAAGGAATAGTCTCACTAATGGAATCAAATTAAGCACAATTAGATGTTTCAGGCATTTATGTGCTGAATAACCATAAACCTTGGATAAATATTTTAAACAGCCAATAGCAAACTTTGTAGTGAACCAGGTAAATACACTGGAGTGGAATTCAAAGAATTTTTATAAAACAAAGTTGTTGAACGACTCCACTTAGAGTTGTCCCTTAAAAAATTCACAAAGCCTGGATGTTAGTAGAATGCTATATAGACCAGGAAATTCATATTGCAGAATTTTGAAGAAAGGGTATCAGGACAAAGTTCCTGTGTAAGAAGACACTTGCCTGACTAAATTTACTACTTTCTCAGTCTTGTGGTCTCAAGAAAGAAAACTTTTGTAAGAGTCCTGGGATACACTAGAACTGAGGTCTTGGAATTAAGTAAAAGCCTTGAGAGCATAATTCACAAAATATGAAGCTGTACTCACATGCAATAAAATGTATAGGTATCTACCAGTTTATTCTCTGTACCATTCAGAAAGTAGCTCTTTAGAAAGTTATTTAAGTGAGTCTAAATTAACACAGCGGTAATTAGTTGCATGTTACAAATGAATAATTGCTGGGATGCGTGGGTAGCACAATGGTTAAGCATCTGCCTTCAGCCCAGGGCATGATCCTGGAGGCCTGGGATCGAGTCCCACATCGGGCTCCCTGCATGGAGCCTGCTTCTCCCTCTGCCTGTGTCTCTGCTTCTCTCTCTCTCTCTCTGTATGTCTCTCATGAATAACTAAATAAAACCTTTAAAAATGAATATTGCCTCCTACTGTAGTATTTGAGGCAGATGGCATTCTTAAAGTAGTTTAACAGGGATGCATTCCCAGGGCCAGTGCTGGCTAGCATCTCCCCTTTGCAAGCTGATGCATGGACACTGTCATTGCTTGTCTGGTTTGACCAGTTTGATTGATTCATATTTCATTTTCATGTTAGTTTTTATATAAATAGTAACAGAAGTACATTTCTTATATAAATAATGGCAGTAGTTAGAATGCAATGAAATCTAAAAGCTAGTTTGTATGCTGAGAATTTAAAGGTATTTCTCGGACTTGCAGGCTGAGGGTCTCTGGAGAGGGGCTTTATGCTCAGAGTTCCAGGCTGAATTCCAGGGATATGAATAAACCCCAAGGTAGTTTTGTGGATTGTGGGAATAGAAGGGCCATGTTATCCATTTCCTATATAGAACATTGGGACAGTAGGGAAGGGAATTTTTTCCATTACCTGTTAGATGCAGAAGAATACAACATTTTCAGGATGTCAGAAAGAGTATGAGAAAAGAAAGCTGGCGAGGGCCCTAGAAGATATTGGAATGGACCATGTAATTGGACGCCACTTGAAATTGTGTCCCTGACAGCAACCAGTGTGGAAAGGCTGGGAAGCTGAGAGAAGTTTATAACTCAGCGAGGCTATCATGGACAGAAACCAACCTCTTACTGAGTTTTTCTCTCAAGGTCATGGTCAATTTCAGCCTGCATAGCTAAGTCATCCAGCCCGTGAAAAAGGAAGGGAAAAGGGAGACATCTTAATTGGCTGAGTTTAAACTTGAAATGGCTGAAAAATATACTAGCGTGATCAGGCTTATCTAATGTTAACTAGATTGATTTTTTTTTTTTTTTTGCCACTAGTCAGAAGAGAGTCTCAAAGTAAAGATGAAGTTAATATAAAAAAAAAAAATCAAGCTAAATTTTGCCAATCAGAATTTGTGGTTTGAAAATACACATCTGCTTTTTGTTTGCATGTATGTATAAATGGTTGTGGGGTTTATACTGGGATTTAAGGCATTTAGAACATTATAAAAAAGATGGGTTGTTGAGGTTTTTTGAGAGATAGAGAATTTGTGTAGCTATAATTCAAATTTATAAAACAACTGTTCACAAATATTTCAATATTATTGGTTTAATGACAACAGATACTCTGTCTTGATACAATTTTATGGTGAGATTTGTAATCTAGAATTAATGTTATTGACTTTGCTGTTAGGTTTCTTTAAAAACTCTGTTTATTAAGTGTGTAACGTTTTAATGATAGCATGTGGAGAAGAGGAATTGGGACATTCCTGACCAAATTTTGAGCTATAGTGGCCTCAAGATAGCTTTAACTTCTTTATTTCTCTTATACAGCAATTTATACTAATTACAACAATTCATTTTAGCTAACACATGTGGAAACATAAAAATGTGGAACCATACATAATGAAATTGAAAGTGATCATAAAATTTTAAAATAAATTTTAATATGAGTGGTTCCATGCAGCTGCATATTTAGACTTTTCTTTTTCCTATTTAGTTCCCCAAATATTTCATTAGTGTTTGTTATTTCATGATCAGTATAAATGCCATAGCCCAAACAATTTTGAGCAATAAGTAAAACAGGAAAAATTCATTATCATATAAACTTCTTAGAAATAATATTGAGTTTCAAATCATTGGAAAGAGTAATAACCAAATTAGATGCTATCAAACTTTACTAATACAGTCTATATGTTTCTCCATTCTATTACTTGAATACTTGAGCAATTAGATGCCACCAGCAATGTTAGATTTGATTAGAGGTTTTGGCTTACTGCTTAATAAGCTTAGCTATGAATATCGGCTTACTATCTTTTAGATCTAGAATAAAAATCAGAGTATTACAAATGAGTTGGATTCCCTTTTTTTTCCAAAAAAATTCTCAGCAGTCACAGGACGGTTAAAGTAGTAACAGTAGTGGAAATTAACAAATTTGCATATAGAAGAGGTGGGGGTGGGATGAATGGAGCAAATAGAGTAGAAAATACATGACTGAAGGTATAAGAATCTGAAAAAAAATGTTTGTATAGGGTATTTCCTATCATTCATTATGCCTAGCATATCTACTGTGAAGAGGAAAAGACTTTAGATGGCTGGAGACATAAGTATACAAGACCATATTATGGAGAACCTTCCATTACCATGCATTGACTCAGGACGTTAGATGGTCATTTCTAAAGGACATTTCACAGAGCCATGGCATTACCTTAATCATTGTGACTGCCATTTTCTTAAGGAAGAAAGATAAAGAAAGGAAATTCGGTTCGATTATGAGGCTTGAAGGTGATATTAATCATTAATAATAGCCAATGAAGAAAATGGGAAAGTGTGACCAATAATCAGGACAAGTATTTTAGGGTGGCACTGATGTTTAGGATCATGTGTTAGAACTTTGTTATGTTGCCCATAGACAGTTTTATTCCACTGTGCTAAGCAGCCATGGTAGGGAAACAGAAATATGAAAAAGGAAAAGTGATGAGAGGTGTTATGATATAGAATTATAGGATAAAGTTAAGAACAGAAGCTATCTTATTATAGTCAAATAAACAAACAAACAAAAAACAACTCCTCATATCTCAATATGTTAGACCAATAGTGATGGATTTCTTGCTCTCATGACTAATGCAGTTTGAGTGATATTACAGGTTGAATTATGTCCCCCAAAAGGTATGTTGAAGATCTGACCCCTAGGACCTAAGAATGTAGCCTTATTTTGAAATAAATTCTTCACAGTTGTAGTCAAATTAAGATGAAGACACTAGAGTGGGCCCTAATGTAGTTTAACCAGTCTGCTTATAAAATGGTGAAATGTGGGCTCGGATCCAGACACATGCAGAGAAGCAAAGATAATATGAAGAGACACAGAGAGAATAAGCTATTTATAAGCCAACCCTGAAGATACCAGAAGCTAGGAAAAAGATGTGGAACGGATCCTTCCATAGAGCCTTCAGATAGAGCACAGACCTATTGACACCTTGATCACAGAGTTCTGGCCTTCAGAACCGTGAGACAATATATTTCTACTGTTAAAGTCGCTTAGTTTAAGGTACTTTGTAATGACAGCCATAGGACACTAATATAGGTGAATTTCCACTTTTTTTTGTAATTTTACCATCAGAAAGATGCCTCCAAACTAGCCTTAACAGAGAGAAGCATGGACGTTGCACACTGTTTCTTATCTCCTTTGGTGAGAAGTGGCATAAATAACTTTTATTCATAGTCCAATGCCTAGAAATAGATGGATGGTCTCAAATTTGGTTTACAAACAGCCTCTTCTTTGCAACTGCTGTTGAAGTAGATGTATCTGGCCCATGTTTTTAAGAGAGAGTGAGTGAGAGCAGGGTGGGGAGGGGCAAAGGGAGAGGGAGAGAATCTTAAGCAGACTTTTCCTTTGGCACAGAGCCCAATGTGGGGCTCAATCTCACGACCCTGAGATCATAACCTGAGCTCAAACCAGGAGTTGGACACTTCACTGCCTGAGTCACCCAGGCACCCCAATGTATCTGGCTTTTCTCTTATTTCAGTGTCTGCCTCTTAATAATAGTGGGAAAATTGTTCCTGTCTTAAACATTAATTTTTAGATAAGAGTAATTCTGCTGTTAAATAAGAGTAATCTTATCTAGTTGATATGAAGCACCTGACATAGAGATTATTTTCAATAAGCCATTGTTATTAAGAATTAAAGGATTTTTGTAGAGTGAGTTCTGCTGGAGGATATGAGGACTGAGACTGTTAGCATCCTAGTGATAATTCTTTCTAAAAGTTTGAAGATATTTTGAAGTATTTTAGGTATTACTTACTTATTATCAAAACATTGGTGGACTTGGATAAGAATTTAGCAGTTTGAGGAACACCAACCTATTCAGTCTATTCTTTTATTCGCACTGACTCATTTTACTATTAATACATGAATTGGTATATATTATATATGATAACTTGTTAAGAATTAGACTTTCACTTTACATTTTTATCACTCACTAAGGAAAACTAGAAAAAAAATTAAGTATATAGGAGACCATGTAGGCAAATAACCAATATTTTGTCCTGGATAAAAGTCATTTTATTTGACATCCTTTTTATATTTGTCTTCTTAAATGAAAGCAAAATTAAATATAAATGCCGATCAGGCATATTTTGTTATATTGGAAATAAAAGATAAAGAAATTCTGAGATTCTACATATTTATCCTTAAGGGAAATTTTAGAAATTTATGTTTCTAGTTAACTTTGTATTTGAAAAAAAAAAACATTATATAATTTTATATGGTAACAAAAAGCAGAAAATGTTCCACAGTCTCTGTCCATTTACTTTACAAATGTAAAATTTATTTGTGTTTTAAATAATTTTGACATAAATAGATGGTGCCAGCAAGTAGCTACAATGAGCAGCATTTGGTCTTTGTTACTTTTATCTTATTCTTGATGATTCCTGTCTTTTTTAAAAATTTTATTTGAGGGGATCCCTGGGTGGCGCAGCGGTTTGGCGCCTGCCTTTGGCCCAGGGCGCGATCCTGGAGACCCGGGATCGAATCCCACGTCGGGCTCCCGGTGCATGGAGCCTGCTTCTCCCTCTGCCTGTGTCTCTGCCTCTCTCTCTCTCTCTGTGACTATCATAAATAAAAAAAAAAAAATATTTGAATTCAATTTGCCAACATATAGTATAACACCCAGTGCTCACCTCACTATGTGCGCTCATAAAGAAGATATATATATATATACATACAATGGAATATTACTCAGCCATCAGAAAAGATGCATACACACCATTTGCTTCGACATGAATGGAACTAGAGGGTATTATGCTGAGGAAAATAAGTCAGTTGGAGAAAGACAATGATCATATGGTTTCATTCATATGTGGAATATAGGAAATAGTGAAAGAGTCTATAAGGGAAAGGAGGGAAACTGAGTGGGGAAGAATTAGAGAGGAAGACAAATCGATGATTCCTGCCTTAATAAAACTTCCACATAATAAGTTGAGTAGTGTGGCTTATACTGATGAACTCAGATAGATAGTGGCATTATTAGTAAGGAAAGCACAGGAAAAAAGGATTCCATTTGCAAAGTATTTTAATCTTGCAAAGGATTCTAAGACTAAGGGAAAACAGTACAAATGCAAAAGAGAGCTGAGAAGACAGAAAATCATTTGAAAATGTGCATGATTTGGCTGTCAAAAAGTACAGTCAAAACAATAACATGAATAATTACAATTATCTGTTAGGACTACAGAAGTATGATTTTTGTTGATGTCATTAAATCAAGGGATAATTCCAACTTCTGTACAGAAAGTTCATAGGAAATACATTTTGCCACCCAGAAAGTATGAAAATTATGGAGAATAATAATGGCAATGACAATGATTAAAGACAAAGACCTATTAAAGAATAAAGCAAATGAATATTTGATATTGCAGAGTGATGAATATAACTTCAGAAAGTCATTGATTCTGTGCCATACTATACATTTATCATGGGGTGGCAAAAGAAGAACAGGGTCAGGTATGACAAACTATGGCCTAAGTCCACTGTAGATTGTTCTTTAATACATGCTGACTATCGTGGTGTTTTCCTTGTCATGAGAGTCCTTGGGAATCTCCTACTAATGCAATAAACAGCCCATTTTTGCAGATTTGATGGTTTGTAGGTCTCTATCCCCCGTGATAACATTCTGTCTTGCTGCTCACTCCTCCTCTCCGTATCAGACACACACCTGGAGTACAAGACAAGCAAATTCATTTTTCATGAGGTTGCAGTTTGACTATTTCCTACATGCCTGGGATTTTGCCCCAAAAGTAGATTAATAGCAAGCCACTATACACACTACTTCTTAAAACCCTTATCATGATACTCCAACACAGGCAAGCATTTTAGACTGAGCAGATGTATCAGAGAAAGGTAAAGCAGGTCAGTATGACTAGGTGAAGACTGGAATATTGTACCGTTAAGTGATCTGGGAAAGCAGCAGGTAGTAGTGATCAGAATCCTGAAATGTCATGCTAGTTTTGTTTTGTTTGTGAAAACTAGAAATTTGACAAGCCTAATTAGAGAATGGTAATTATTTTCTTTTTCTTTTTCATGTATTTTCAACTCTATGACAGAAAGAAAACATTATTTTCTAATTGGCCTGTCTAAGATTTAAAGCATTATTTAATACTCAATGTTGGACCGACTGCCCACTTCCTTTCACATCACTGTCTTCTCCCTGGCGTTTCCAGTTTCTCTTAATGTGTACAAACATTGGTGAAAGAGTAACATTAATAGCTATTATTTAGGGACGTCTGGGTGGCTAAGTGGTTGAGCATCTGCGTTGGACTCAGGGCATGATCTTCGGTCTGGGGATCGAGTCCCACATAAGGCTCCCTGCATGGGGCCTAATTCTCCCTCTGCCCATGTCTCTGCCTGTCTGTGTTTCTGTCATGAATAAATAAGTAAAATATTTAAAAAAAACAGCTGTTATTTAATTGAGTAATATTGTATGCTAGACATTGACCTAAGTCCTTTACGTCTGTTAAATTATTGGTCTTCTCAACAGCCTTATGGGGTAGGCACTGTTCTTGTTTACATTTTACCAAAACTGAGGCAGAGAAAGGGTAGGTGACTTTCCCTGGAAGACATGCATTTAGAGCACTTTATGCCATGATGCAGACTTAGACAGCGTGGCTTCAGAGTTGTCCTCTCCACGTCTGCCTTCTACTGGTCTGCAGTAGAATTCCCTCCTGCTGTGTCTGTCTTGGGCTCCTTCACAGCTAACAAGTAACACAGAGAGAAGAAACCTTACTGAGTCAGTACCTCCTCCATTTTACATTCATCAGAATCACCTAGAGAGTTGTTAAAACATCTTCCTGAGACCCCTCCTCTGTGCTGGGGCCTTCAGGTTTGCATTCTAACAAGTGTCCAGGTGGTGCTGGTGCTGCTGGGCTATAGGCTACCCTTGGAGTTTCGCTACATTAGATGACATTTCATTAAGCCGTAAGCTCTTCCCTATTTACATCCCAACTGTGTATCTTTGAGAACCTCAGAACATGGCTCTTTTTCTAACCTGTTCCTAAGCTAATAAGGACATAAAAGCTGTGCCCCATATTGGAATCAGAAGTTTGTTCACTTCGACGCAGCATTGCTACTTGTAGTTTTCTTAGCCGTGGAGAAGTTGTTCCTGTGAATAGATGGCAGCAAGAGAGATTTAGGTTAGTGTTTAGCAGGAATTTTCAAAGATATTTTCTCATCTCATAAGAACAAAATATTAGTTGATCCCAAGGTGTTGACCCTTCTAATTAGTTATGAACATTTTTTTAGATTAAGAAGAAACTTTATCTTGAATCAATTGTCGCTGAAATCATGTCTCTTTTCTTTCTGATCTGTGTATTTCATCGCATAAAAACTTCCAGCCATTAGCTAGTAACAGAAGCCTAAATGAGAAGATAGCAAAATAGCGCTTTCAGAGGAATTAAACCTGTTTTAACATTGTCATTTTTCCTCCATAGCATTTTTGCTCATGGCATTGACTTTGCTAAAATATTTCCTGAAGGAATAAAGTTAGTAATGCATCCAAGAAAAGTCTTTTTTTTTCTTTCTTTCTGTCTCACTCCACTCAGGACTAAATAATTTTCCCCCCTTTGGAAAGAGACATTTTCATATGTCACGTTTCAGTTCCAGCTCAGTAAACAACCATTTATTTACAATTTTAAAACAATCTTCAGCCTAGTCAGGTAAGAATTATTTCAAAAGAATAAAAACATTTTCATTTCCCATCACTGCCAAAAAAGAAAAGAACATGAGTTATGAGTCTTGCTATGTTGTCTTAAGTTGATTACTATGGAATGATTAAAAAACTAGCTGTGCTGTCAGTGCAGAGGAGTACATTATAAGTGTAATAACAGCTTAGGGATACAATCCATCAATGCCGCACTTGGAAGAAGAAAAAAAGTTGATCTATTTCTTTGGTCATCATTTTCAGCATATTAGATGACAAATAATTGTACATTCATCAATAACAATAGATTAAAGTTGAAATGATTTATTGCTATTACACTGCTGTTATGATGGAGCACCGGGTCAGTCAAGCATCAGCGGGGTCTGTATTTAATTTTCATGGGTCTCTTAGCAGAAATAATAGACAGAGAGTAAACCACCTGAAACAAGGTAGATCAAAGTTGTTGACAAGTGATTTGTAGGTTGGTTCTTCATGAGTGGTGGAAGAGAGGCGATAGGACCTCCTCGGCGGGCTTGTTGAACCACTAAATCAAGCGAACCTTACGGAGCTCAGGCTAATGTTCAGCCAGGCAGCACATGGGAATATGAAGGCTACACAAGTATAAACTTCATTTAATGTTACCCAAAGGTGATGGAATGCAGTACGTGTTACTGGGACGAAGCCAGGCAATTTAAATAATCTGCAAATCTCAGGTAGGCTAATGAGAATCTCCCTCTTAGGAAGTAGTCTAATTGTCTTTACATCCACTGACTGTCAAGAAGTTGGTGTGATCGTGGAGAATTACATAACATGTTCACCTTAACGTATTTATTATGTTTTCTTAAGCAAGGTGACAGTTGCTTCTATTCAGTGTATTCAGACATTTAAATTTCAATTCAAAAAAAAATAAATAAATAAATTTCAATTCAACAATAATTTACGAAGCAGCACATTGGCTAGGTTTAATCAAAGTGTTTGTATCAGAATCACCTGGGATTCTTGCAGAAACAAGTTACTGGACTCTATCCAGCCACCTAGTGAGAATTTCTGGGATAAAGGCTAAAAATGTGCATTTATATAAAGTTTCCTGGGTGATTCTGTTGGAATCTAAACGTTTAGAATGAATGTGTTAGGGGGGCACCTGGGTGGCTCAGTCAGTTAAGTGCCTGCCTTCAGCTCAGGTCATGATCCCAGGGTCCTGGGATCGAGCCCCATATGGGCCTCTCTGCTCAGCAGGGAGTCTGCTTCTCCCTCTGCCCCCGCCTCTCCCAGCTCACCCTCTCTCTCTCTTTCTCTCTCTCTTTCTCCACTTAAATAAATAAAATATTAAAAAAAAAGAATGAATGTATTAGGACCACATATTGTGGACAAGCAATAATTAACTATATTGTCTCAGTGGGTTTCAGGAAAGCCTACCCATCGTGGGGTTTGGGCATACCCAGAGACAAGTAAATATAGCTCATAAGAATTCAACTATGCGTGGATCTTCATTATCCTTACCTTAGGTTTTTAAATGCTTTTTTTTTTTTTTTTACATTTTAAAGGACTTATTTGGATTTCTCATGTGAAACATTGTGACACAATCCCTTATTTGCTAGTTTATGAAATAATTTTGTGCATCACGTCATCCAATATGCATCTTTATTGATTTATTTTATGTTTACTAATCTGTGTTTTTTAATTTATTGTCCATTTTCTGCTTTTGCATAATCTTCAGTACAATTCATAGTGGCTATAATAGGTTTAGCAAAAGCTGTTAAACAGCATAATTAATTAAAATAAAATGTTTGATGATGTTGAATTTTGAACTGTCTGTGCTTAAGTAGTTTCTCCTATTATTTAAAAAAATAGACATCAGTTTTGGAATTCAAGAATAAGTGTTTTTTTTTTTTTCTATTCAAAAGTGATAGAAAAATTGTCATTCTGAGAACTTACACTCTGAGATGTGTATTCAGTAGAGATTTGTTAATAAAAGTTAGGAGGAAGACATATTTATAAGGTACCTTTCATCTAATTCATAAGTAAAAGATCTTGGATTGTGCCAAACCAAACAAAAAGTGTCAAAATAATCTTTTATAATTAATCATGGAGAAATGACCAGTTCAGAATGGAAGGAAATAAACTAATAAATCAATGCTTAGTTTATTGCTGCTGAAGTAGACATCAGGATACAGTGTTACCAACACCCACTACTAGATTGGCAGAGAATTTCCATTTTATGGGCAACAGTGGTGATTGGCGATATCTACCCAGAGCTCTATGTTTAGAAGTTGCCCCAGACATAGACCGGAGAGTAGTAGCTTATTTGCCAAATGAAGTAAAAAGGGAAGGGGAGAAAGTTAATAGTGGTTAAATTAATGTGAAGTTATTGCTGAGCAGTTGGGGCTCACTCCCACTGGAGACCCCTTAAAACATCGTGTAGAATATGACCCAGGGGCAATGAGTCTCAATATTAACACCAACTTTCATTACGCGATGAGTGAGGGTTGCTCCTGACGTGCCCCTGGGACTTTAAACACCTGGCTCTTCTGGCCGATCCCGTACTCTGGCCAGACACGCTCCATAGAGAGAAATAGGTACTTGAGGTCAGAAAGCCTTAGGTAAGTACTGGGCCTGCCATAGAAGTGCAAACTGACCTCTGAGGTGGGCCAGGGAGATTTGGGCAGGGCACTGAGAGTATCTGCTTAAAAAACATTCTCAGGTTAAATCTGGACTGAACAGATGAGAATATATTCACAGATGTCTTAGATGTCTCTGCTGGCATTTGCCATCCTTTAACTTATTATAACCCTCTCCCCCATGATTGCATTTCATGGAAATTGAAGCTGATCCTATTTTTCTGTGGTATATATATGTTCCCTCTGTATGGATGATTGACATGGAAATAACTGTAGGAGTGCCACATACATACTCATAGTGTCCTTAGTTAGCAGTAGCCTTAGGGACATAGAAAAGACTTTCATATTAGAAGAATTAAGACCAACAGCATTCCTATTGTTTATGATGCTGTTTGGGTGGTGAAGGCTGAGTTCTCAGATTTAATTTGGTAAACATAGTTTTGTGTGGGGTGGTTGTCACCATACTGCAAATATTTGAAAGCATGTCATTACATTTCCTAATTTAAGGCTTTTTTAAAAAGACATATTTAGTAGTCGTAGCTGTGAAGGCAACAATGTCTAACATGAAATCTGTCTACTGATGTTTGTAATTTGTAAAGGTATCCCTGTACAGAGCAGTGTACTAACAATCACTGATAGTATTAATTATTCCTTTCAGTTTAAGAAGAAAATGAGAAGTGCTTAATAATCAATTTCAAGTTTATTAGGAGCTAGCTTCCATTGGATGCGAGAGGCAGTTTGCAGTAAGAATGCCGGAGGAGCACATCCAGTGGCCTGGAGCCCCGCTGAAATTAAAATCATTAGGAAACAATTAACATATGTGGATTTAGCAAACCAGATGACTAGCTAAATTCAGCTTTGAAAAATCCCACACCTGTCAATAGTTATCATCAGCAAAGTAGTATGTGTAGTTAAAAAAAAAAGAAAAAAAAGAAAAAAGCTTTAATTTTCTGTCCAGTCAAATCTAAGTGTATCACACTCAATTTTCCTTCCTTAGTAATCTAAATAATTTCCCACCTTGCTCATGATGAATGTCTTGCCAGTTCCTACTCAGTTCCTCCACTTTACACGACCTAATTAAAGAAAACATTCCATGATTGCCTATTTTTTCTCATGCATGACAACCTATTATTTTTTCTACCACCTGATTAGGGCTTTATTACCCTTGGATTTAGATTGATTTGCTGAGCACTTTAATAAAACACTACTTAGTTTGATTTAAAGGGCTACAGGTTTCCTTCATTCATACAATTATTCTTATAACCATCTCACATTCTAAGTACACTACAGTCCCCCCCAAAAAAGCAGCTTTAGATTGCCACTGAACAAGGTTATAAAATAAGGATCACAGGTGACATTCCTGTTGAATATGGGCAATGCGGTTTCCATTGTGGGCAGTCATGAGGGGACATTTTGCAATATAATTTGTCAAGAGTGATAAATCTATTTCATCATATCTGTCAGGAATAGCTCCTGTGTATTAAAGCCACTATAAAGTTTGCTCAAGATAAACCAAAACTTTCATATGATTAAATAATAATACGTTTATGATGACAAATTACATTTACTGTGTTATCTACAATGTGAGCCAAAATTAGATAGAGTTCAAATGGATGATGATGCATTTTGATTTCATATCTAGTGAATTTTTATTAAATGAATGTGCAACATTTATAAAACTGTCTTTTATTTTGGACCTTTTAGTAGAGAGTTGTATCCTACTTGTAAAAAATAAAGGGACACACATACCCACATTGAATAACTTACTAATTGAATAAATTGCTAATAGAAAGAGAAAGTATTTAAATATGAACTGGAGTACACACTGAGCTTTTTGGAAGCTAAGCAGTTACAGATGGAAAGCAATTCCAGTCCTAGGAGCAAGTCATAATTCCTGCTCCATAGTGGTGGAAGAAAGGTGTTGTTCAGCAGTAGGCGAGAAAAGATAGCCTAGTGAAACCCCACTGGAGTCCAGGGACTTAAGAAATATTGACAGAAGGTTCAGTTGCACATAATCTAATAAGAGATTCAATCATTTATTTATTTACTAAGTACATGCTCCGTGAAAGATTCAGAACATAATGTTTTCCACAATTTTAAAGAATCTCAAGGGGCTTGCAATCTCATTGGAGTAACTAGGTTTATTTGTCAAAGGGAGTTTAAGGAGGGCAGGCTTGGAATATGCCCTATAGGTGTTAAGGAGCTGTATAAATCCCAACTATCTTACTTTAGGATTTTCTCCTGAGGGGACTGAAAGAATGCAGATGGAAAGTGGTTTTTGGCCAAATGGGAATTTCTGTGACTTCTAATACCACGGGCGTACACACGTGTACACGCACTTATTTTGTGCATGGGGTAGAATTAAAAGTTTTCCAAACTTAGTAGCATTCATGAATCATATCAAGCTATTTTAGTACCTGTTCCAGGTCGGGTGAATTGGGATTTTTCCCCAAGGATTTCTGTGCAGCAGCCAACCTCGACCAGTCAGCCTGTGGGAGTCACCGGGTAGTCACTTCCTAATATGGTCAGTGAGATAATTCATCATAAAAATCACCTGTCTGAAAAGCCAGGATCAAGGCCTATGAGTGTTGTGAAGAGTTCTGATTTCTGTAGAGTGTGAGGCGAAGATAAATCTAGATAGGTATTTTAGGGTATGTCTAACAGAAGGATTGCAAATATGGTGGGTGTAGAGTGATCGCATAATATATTGTCCGAATTGGGGCACTATTGAAAGTAATAGCGGATGCTGGTAGTAGTTATACTGTTGTAACAGTCCCAGGCTAACAAGATGCGTGTCTGCCGTGGGTGTGTGCCTCCACGCTTCCCACTGCCCTCCCCTCCTAATTCCTCTTCAAACTCCACAAGACATGGAACAGAACATCAGTATTACTGGTGCTCGTATTATCATCTCTATCATCCAGGTCCTTTGTAGTTACCATGTTTTCCTCTTTATGTTAATCTCTCTTATTATTGAAACTTAGCTGCTGTGTCAGTTCATTTTATCCATCTCTACTCTTTGTCATCTCTCTCAGTAGCAACCATGTGTGAGCCACAGTCAACTAACTGCCTGGCAACTCTCAGTTCCTGAATTTATTTGTCTGTAAAGATCTCTCAAATGCACTGGTTGTTTCAAATACACTCAGCTGCTCATTGCCAGGTAGCCACATTCTAAACATTGGCATCACCAATGACTGCAGTTCTCTCAAAATCCTGGGGTCAAGCATTTTATTTTCTGACCACTGAATTTCATCTTTTGACTTCCTTGCTCTAATACTTTGCAGCAACTTAAGAACTCCTAATCATTTACCCACATCAGTGTTTCATTTTCAACATATGTCCTCTTCCATAGTTACTGCCTCACCTGCACTGAAAATGCCCTAAAAATTTTACTCCACTCTTTCTCCTCTGTACTCCTTGACTAACCCAAACTTAAGCTTAGTTATCAATATTTCCACATCTATGGTAGAATAACTGAAATTTTTGAGGGGAAAAATCACTCTACAAAGAAATTGCTTTCTTCTCTCTCATAGCAACCAATTAAAACACAGCCACAAACCAATCACAGCGTCATAGTGTACACCCGAAGTTGACCAAGGGCTTATTTTATTAAACCTTAAATGGGCACTCTGTACTTAATCCTCATATTTCAGAGATAAGATCACTTTCTTCTTATGAAAACTACACATTCCTCTTTCTTGCCATTTTTTCCCCACTTTTGCCTTTACCTAATTACACCTGATTGAGAATATAGAAGTAATCAGGAACAAATTATCTCATCATCTCACTAGAAGCCTATCTCTGTAATCTCTATGTTCTTAGTACTACTCTGGATTACATGCCTTCTCTGCTTTCAGTAGCCCCCTCTTCCTTCCTTCATCAATGTCTCTCCCTTTCCCCCTCTTTCTTTCTCTCTCTTTCCCTCACTTCCTTTCCCTCCCTCTCTCCTTCCTTCCCCAGCCCCCATCCCCTACCCCCTTGCACCTCACCAGTCAAGATCGTTTAAAAAAAATTAATTTAAAAAAAATTTAAAGATATATTTTACTCGAGAAAGAGAGAGAGCACGCAGTAGAGGGAGGAGCAGAGGGAGAGGGGTGGCAGTCTCCCCCCACTGAGCATGTAACCCAGGACCCTGAGATCATGACCTCATGGAACCCAGAACCAAGAGTTGGACGCTTAATCAGCTGAGCCACCCGGACACCCCCAGGATCATTTTTGGAGTATATAAAAAATGTACTCTTGCATCATCTATCCTAAAAATAATAATAATAATAATAATAATAATAATAATAATTCTTGAACCTTGCATCCTTCCAAAGCTACTACCTCCTTTCTCCATTTCTTTCACAGTAAAACCTGTTGAAATAATTGTTCACCCTCCACCTTAATTTTCTTGCTACCCATTCACTATCCAGCTCTCTTCAATCTTGTTTTACACCCATAATTGCATGGAAATTATTTCTAACAAATTCATCAGCAGCCTTCATGTGATGGAACCATTCATTAACAACATTATTTCCTATACTTATTTGACCTCTTATAAGCATTCCATACAGTTGGATCCATGACTTCTCATTGTAGTGATCTGCCACCCGTTGTGGCTATACCCTTGTAAGTCCCATATGCTGGTTGTCATTCTCTACCAGTCTCTGATTTTAGAATTTCCTTGTCTCTCTTCTCTATCTATATTATCAGCCTTAGGAACCTAATCCATTTCTGTGGCCTTAAATGCCATCTCTATACTATTTGAATACATGTTTCTCTATCTTAAAACTATTTTTCAAACTCCAGATTTTTATTTTCAACTGCCTATTTAATATTGTTTTGACTTTTATCCTGCATTCAGAACAAAAATTTTGATCCTGGCTCTTCAACCAAAACCGGTCCCTTTTCTCGTCTTGTCTAAGTAAGTAACACTGTCATCCAACCAGGATTCATCAGATTGTCAG
This sequence comes from Vulpes lagopus, assembly GCF_018345385.1. Lineage (NCBI taxonomy): Eukaryota > Metazoa > Chordata > Mammalia > Carnivora > Canidae > Vulpes > Vulpes lagopus. Next base: position 28,329,613 of record NC_054847.1, on the reverse strand, counting down.
ATGAAAACCATGGGTTCCAGACATACAGCATCTCATTACCATTGTATAATTGCTATTAGATCCTCTTGATCATCAGATTACTGACCCCAGGTAGTATAATAGCCTTTTTGTTTGCTTCCTTGTCAATCATATGAAAAGCCCTGTGTACAGTTACAGCTTCCAGTTAGGATGAAATATTTTGACATTGCTCAACAGAAATGTTCATCAACTGAAACTGGACCCACTAATCCTATAGAGTTTAAGGTGGTCATAACAGTATAAAGTCCACAAATGTGTCCTTGTGCGTGGTGATGAAAGGAGCCATTCCTATTACCAAGTCTTTGCTCCTACATGTTCTAGCTATTGTTTATTGGCTCCTGGTTAAGTGCATAGACCTCCTCATAGTGGACCACTACTCAGTCTTACAAGGCATTGTTCTTGAGATGACACTTAAGCTGAGACTTCAACATAAAATCCCACTATTATATCAGAGCAGCTATGTACATGGTCAGAGCAGAGAATTTCACAATTATTATCCCATTTTATGCTTTTGTAGTAGTGAGAGTTCATAGCCTATAAAAACACTATATATGAAATTATGACAATGGGTCGAGCCCTTAGATGGTGCCTCAAGAGGCATTTGAGCAAGGAAACTGAACTTTAAGCACATCATTCTGTATTCTGTTACTCTCATTTCTGTCAGGCGGCTGCTTCCGAATGAGGGAATATATACTCAAGGAACCAAGAAAATCACTACAGGTTGGGTCTGAGTACCCACTGAAATCAGTAAGAGATGGACTCAGTCCAGCATTCATGTGGCTCCTGCTCAAAGGAGGACCTTGACAGTATTGCAGATCCTCCTGTACTACACCAACTCCAATCCTGTATCTTAACAGTCCTTGAAAAGTCTGGGTATTCCCTTTTCTGTAATGAATGGTTACCCTGGTAAATAAACCCAGATTCCTTTGGGGAAACATTAAAGTGCTGAATCTACTCTATCCTGCATTTGCACTGCCGAATCTTATCAAGGGGAATCCTATCTTTCCTTTAATTAGTGGGCTTAGGATATGAAAACTGGATTAGGTCTGGAAACTGAATGAAGATCCTGATTTTCCTTTGACCATCTCTTCTATTATAATAAGTTTATCCTTATGATTACTCAGAAAGAACACATTCTAGTTGGCTATTCATCTTTATTGCCCTTCACACCACCACGATATGTTGTCATTGTCATGGGTCTCCATAGGTCAAAATATTCTGTTTGCTTCTACTTTAATAATAAGATGACTATGTGAGGACTTGCTATTCCTTAAGCCAGTTTCATCTACCTCTCCTTCTTTTCTTACATTCTTCAACTGGTCTCTGCTCCTCTGAAGTTCTATATTCAAATTCCATGGTGGCATCTCCTATGATCACACATAGATTGGAGGTGGATGATAGCCATTACCAGATTTCTCAAAGATGTCACTGCTCCTCCTCAGAGATACATTCCTTATTGACCTAGAAAAGACAGGTACCTGGAGAAAACAGTCAGGTTTTATGTTACCAGGCCTTATGTAATAAATGGCTTCACATCATTCATCTCGTAGCTAACAAATCACATATTACTGCCCAAGAGCAATCTTCTCTGACAACCCTGTGTAAAGAAGTCTTTTCTGCTGCTGCTTTATTATATCACTGTATTTATTTCTTTCAGCACACTTCAGGAGAATCGGGAAGTTGTCTTTTTGAGGTAGGTGTTTATTTGACTATTATCTAGTTCCCCAGTAGAATGTGAACATCTCCGTGGCAACAATATTGCTTGTCCGACCATATGTTTAGCTCTTAGGAACTAAAAAAAAAATATTTTCAGGAAAAGTGAAATATTTGGTTTCTAGAAAGCTCTTACACCTTCTTATGTGCAGAAAGTGCTTTGATGCATAGAAGATAGAAAGTATCTTCCAGGGGCTTAAGCTTAGTAGATGACACCGATTCTTCTGGTTCATAGATGATTACTCAACAGAGCAAACATCTGTATGTTAATAAGATTTAATTTTATTTTTTTGTATGTATTTGAAATATTATCATTATATTGTGCCCTTTTACATTACATATATATAAAAGCAGAGGGCTGTATTTTATATCAAATAATACTTTTATGGTAGATACTATGGTATATAAGTGAAGATAATCTAATCAAATAGCAGTATTTGGAGAGTTCTGATATTTTATATTGTGGCCTGAGGTAGTGATAAAAATGTGCTTCCTTTAAAATATCTTGTATTTTGGGGATCCCTGGGTGGCTCAGTGGTTTAGCGTCTGCCTTTGGCCCAGAGCGTGATCCTGGAGTCCCAGGATCAAGTCCTGTGTCGGGCTCCCTGCATGGAGCCTGCTTCTCCCTCTGCCTCTCTCTTTCTCTGTCTCTGTGTCTCTCATGAATAAAATCTTTCATGAATAAATAAGTAAAATCTTAAAAAATATATATCTTGTATATTGTATATTGTTTTTCTTTTAACTGCTAATACTCTTTCCCAAATTCCAACTTACAAAAATTAATGCACATGAATTGGGAGTGGGGAAAAGAGAGAGAAAGATCATAATCCAATAAAAATTCTGGGGTAGGAATTCTGAAATTTTACTGTAGTCAGAGACTCATTTATGTATTTAATATGTTCATTATAGGAGTAAATTCAGTTCTTATGTAGGAAAACTCACTTGTCAAGGAAACATCTTATTAGAATAAGAACTTTTAATAAAACTGTATGACCATGCTTTCTCTTTTCTACAGGAAAAATAGTCAGGGATAATGCCCTTAGAAAGAATAAACAAGCTATGATTTAGGATATATTATTCACTTTCCATGGAAAAGACCAAATTACTGACTTTCAATGAATATTTCTTTCTTTCTTTTTTTTTTTTTTTGCAGTCTTTTCTAGTCAACATTTTCCCTCTTAGACATATGGAGCCATGCTTTGTCAAGAGTATATGAATTAAAAACTTCAGTTTATCTAAGCCTACTGAAGTTTATTTAAATTAGCTCCAAAATACTGAATCTGGGAATTCAAATGTAGTTTACACTGGGAACCCATGAGATCTTTATAATTGTATACTTAGTTAAATTTATCAGATATTTGTGTAATTTATTAAATACCAGAAACAATAAATGGCTACATAAATAAGAAGTTCTACAAAAGTCTAGTTTTATAATTTTGAGCAAAATAGGAAAATACAGGGACACCTGAGTGGCTCAGCAGTTGAGTGTCTGCCTTTGGCTCAGGGCATGATCATGGAGTCCCGGGATCAAGTGCCGCATTGGGCTCCCTTCATGGAGCCTACTTCTCCTTCTGCCTGTGTCTCTGCCTCTGTCTCTCCATTTCTCTCATGAATAAATAAATAAATTCCTAAAAAAAAAAGATAGGGGGATACAGTATTAATGGAATGAGAGTACACAAATTCTTAGTATGGAACAAACTTTTTTAAAAAATTCAGATAGTTTGCTTATTAATACTGGAAATAGACTAGAGCAAAAACTTTGAAAGGATAAATTTATAGAAACATTTTTTACAAACTCAGTGTCATTTTTTAATTCTTGGGGATGTTGGTTTAGTACATCAGCAGAATCTTTTAATGTATGCAATTGTAAGAAAGATGTACAATTATTTTTACTATTGATATTCATGAACCAAAGCAGAGGAAGATTTCATCTATTTATTTTACTTCCAAGATGTTACATAGGTGTATTATGTTAGATGAGGAAGAGTACACCGATCAATAGGCAATCAATTGAAGAGTATATTAGATTGGCCATAGAGTATGTGCATTGGTTTTGTAACTCAGTGACATGTATTTGGGGTTTTATTTTTGTTCAGGTGTCTCAGTTTGTAAGTTTAATTTTCATAATCCAGAAACCAGTTTTTGAGAATGGAAGATGCCTCTCATGAAATTCCAGAACTCAAGGAAGAGAATATCCTTAAATGGGGGTTGGGGGTGGGGGTAGGGGGGGTGGGATGTACCAGATAAAGAATGCTAATTTACAAAGATAAAAATCTGAAAACAAGACAAGGGAAACATACAAAGAAATGATAGATTCAGTGGTACAGAAAGCAAACAGAGTTTCTCCTGGTGTTGATAACTCTGTTCTAACAAGGTTATTCTCTATGGCCCTGTGTTACAGATAATGTAGTCTTTAGAAAGACAGCAGAGACATTTTCATATATATATTCCAGTGCTCAAGTACAACATAGAAGTAGGTGGGTGTTGCTATTTATTATAGTATTGTTTCAATAGTAGTCATTCTTACTTTATGAAATAAACAATTCCATAAGCAATAAAGAAAAGTTGAGTATCTCTGTAAATTATAAAGTGTAAAAATTTCTCTAATTGACTTTTTTTTTTTTGTGCCTCCATTTCCTCTATTTTGGATAAATGGCAATAAAGAAGGCTTTTGGCTCGTGCATGTTTATTTCCAACATAATATTTGAAAAGTTTGTAGTCTTGACAGCAAAAGGAACTTGGAAGGAAGAGCTTCTGGATAGTGAGATTGTAGGTTTGCATGATTCTGTTGATTTATGACTTAGGGGGTTGCTTACTTACCATCCCAGTTTGTTCTGTATTCATTAAGGAGAATGAAGAAACTGACATATGGGAAATATACCATTTCAGTTCCAGACACTCTGACATATTTTAAAGTTTAATAGATGGGAGTTATTCAAATGCAAAACAACTACATTCAAGTCAGTACGCAAAAGCATGTTGAAATTTTCCTCTTATCAAAATATGAGGCAAGGCCTGCCCAGGTTCAAAACAATTACTTTTTTTGGTAGATAAACATCAAAAATAATTTTCTGCATTTGTTGGTGTTAAGATAAGGTGCTTTATCAGTGTAATAGTTGAGAATGATATGCTCTAGTAATATTTTGATGAATTACATGATTATAGTTAAAATGAACAATTTCATCATGCTTGAATTAATAATGGTACTATGATTTGGCAAGCACTCTTGCAACATTCTCTAACTCATTACTTCAGAAGATAGACCTGTACAGTCCGTCCATTATTTTAGAAAATGTAAGTTGATATAGTTTCAAAAAAAGAAGGAGCTGGCGAATCACGTAAGCTACAGAAACTAATGCATGCAAAGATTTTCATAACATCATTGTTTGATTACCTTACTTCTTACTGCTCATTTTAATATCTTGAATAACTAATAGAAAATAAAGAGGCATTTTTAAATATTTTATTATTTACCAAATTTAATTGAAAATGAGTCACACCTCAGGGTACTCCTGGTACACAGACATTTTATGTGTATGTATGTTATTTTACAACTTAGATTTAAGAGATTAGGAAGGATAATATATAATCAATGCAACATTCAGTTGGGTATCAATCAAGTGAAACACACACATAGAACTGAACATTACATAATTTCAGGCATAAAGAGTACAAATTGTGAATTGATTTAATATATTCATAACTAAGTGTTCTCCTTTAGTGTAACTTGTAATTTATTTCACAAAATTATTCTGTTCATTTTCTTTAAAACCTTACATGCCTGGATACGTCTTCTTAAAAGATACATATAAAGGCACTCTTTTAAGAATTTATACTTATATGTTGCAATGTAGATCAGAGGTAGTCCAAATTAACATTTCAACATCCTTTTTTAACAGATATATGTGAATGTAAAGTTAAATTACAAATAGATTATTATTCTTTCTTGAAATAATGTGGAGATATTTTAATAAATATTACTTTAATATTATAATAAATATTCAAAACAAATCAATGCTCATCATTTATGTGCAGTTTTTTAGCACATTTTAAATGAATTTCTTATATGACATGTGGCATTTATTTCATTTTTCTTTTTTTTTTTAATTTTTATTTATTTATGATAGTCACAGAGAGAGAGAGAGAGAGAGAGGCAGAGACACATAGGCAGAGGGAGAAGCAGGCTCCATGCACCGGGAGCCCGACGTGGGATTCCATCCCGGGTCTCCAGGATCGCGCCCTGGGCCAAAGGCAGGCGCTAAACCACTGTGCCACCCAGGGATCCCTATTTCATTTTTCTTAAGAGAAGTTTCTGGAAATTGTACATCTATTTTTGATGCTTTTTTTTTTTTTTTAGCAATCTCAAAGTACATCTGTATTCTGAAATGTTTATCTACAGTTATTTAGGTATATCAATAGGACAAAGCCTCACATTGCAGAGTAGAATATTTCAAAACTGTCATGTCATTAAAATTAATGTTATATTTTTATCTTGATGGCTTTTAATATATGTGTTGTTTTGGATTTGAATTGTAAAGTTGAACTAAAAAATCTATATGTTTGAAAGACATTTACAAAGAAGGTTGTGTTTTTATCTCATTCTATACAAAAGTAGGCAATTATTCTCCTCTCCATCCTTAGAAGCTTTCCAGACAGAGTAGAAAAGGACGATCTGATATCGTTTGGTTAATTTGATTACCTTACACATATTGGATGCTTCAAACCTTGGAAGTACATGCAGCATCTTAGAATGCAATAGTTGAAAAGGCAAAACAGTGCCATATTTTCCAGGATCATCTGTTTTAATTAAAAGAAATAGGTTTGTGTTCTTAAAAGTTGTATTTATGTACATCCATAGGCAAATGACATCAACTAGATTCCACTTTTTTATGAAAGTCAACCTTGTGTCATTCATGAGCTTAGGAAGAAGTCATATTTGAGGTCAACGGATGATTGAAAACCGTGTGTATATCTTGAGAGCTTCATGCTATAAGAAGATTAGAAATGTTGGTATAAGTAAGATTAGAGAATATTACTCTGGAAGAAGAAATGGTGTTTATATTAGTGTCTCATAGACCAGGGGTTAATCATAAGTCTTTGGAAGCCTGCAGAGGCTTAAAACTTAAAACAAAATTAGTATTTTTTGTTTTTTAATATGTTTGCTTTTTATATTCCATCACTAAAACCCAAATATTTTTCATTGATTACTTCAAATTCTTGTGGACTGTTTTTATAAACTTTTGATTACTCTTAGTTGCATTTTCTGCTGCTTTGAACTACTAAAGCATATGTCCTTAAAATGACATATGTGAAACTATCCTTTCTCAAAGTGACATAATTCATAACAACTGAGGAACCTTCTCACTGAGGAAACTAGAACTGGGTGGACTGGTGCAAATGGTGGCATGTCTACCACAAGCATTTGTTTGAAGGCATCAGAGAGCGAAAAGGTTGTGAAGTATTTCTGATTTAAGATATAGGACAATAAGGATATCCATGGAAGTGGGGTGCTTTTCCCAGAGGGACCTTTGCAAATTATGAAATATGTGACTGGAAGGCTGAGCAAGTAGTTCTGTTAATCCTTTCATGGTTTGGAACCACAATTTACAATAGCAGGCTCATGGTCTTGGTCACCCTTGTATATCCTCTTATCTTCTAATTGGCACACAAAATGAATCTACCTAGAAGTAAAGGTGAACTAAAAGCAGATGACCTCATACAGAGTTTAGCCCATCTACTAGCCATTTAAGTGGCCCAGAAAATTATTGCTCAAATTAGATTAAGGTATTCTGGATGTCAGTTTCCCCGCAGTGTTTAAACAGAGGAAAACAATATCCTAGACCTCAAAATGTATCTACAGATAAGTTACCAAATACAGCATCAAATAGATCAAAGATATCCAAAGAGAGAAAGAAATATAAATGATAACCTATAGCAAAAAAGAGAAAACTGAAAGAGAACTATAGGAGTTTCTCATATTGAAACTATCAAGTATAGACTTAGACTTAGACTTAGAAAACAATGCTTACTTTACTAGAAGCCATTTTTAAAACATACAAGATTAATAATATTGACAAATAATTTAAAATTATAAGAAATTAGAAAGCTTAAATAAATTCAAATTTTAGAACTGTAAATTGTAAGAAACAAGATAAAGAAGTCTATGGATAATTTAAGCAGTAGAGACATGTGAATAAAAGAGAACTAGAAATCTCTAAGAGAGATCAAAAGAAAATACCAAAGGTGGATGGAGAGATAAAAAGAAAATATAGAAAACTAGATAAGAAACTGTGAAGTTATGATGATTAGACCTAGCATACTTTTATTTGAAGTCCACATTTCAACTGATAATTGTTGAGAATTTCCCAAAACCTACTAAAAAAATCTTTCAAGATACAAGAGACCATGCAAATCCTAAGCAAGAACCTAAACAGAAACTCATACTTAAATAACTCATAGAAAAACTTCAGAAGACTACTGATAAGAAGGAAAAAAAAAGAAGATAACTTAAGTGGAATAAGAAAAAGGAATTGTAGATGACATCTAAATAGAATCAATGAAAGCAAGAGTAAACTTTCTAATATGATGAAGAAAATAATAGATAATCCAAAAATTGTAAGGCCACTGCAGATTTACATCTACAGTCAAAATGAAATAAAGATTTTTTGACAAAAAAAAAAAGAAAAAAAAAACTTGAGGAAAAAGAGGGAAATAACAACCTGAATTTGGTTCACCTTATCAACTAAGTCTTTAAAAAGTATAAATAGTATTATATTTATATACATGGTTTTATATATATGTTTTATATATATAGCTTAAGCATAAATAGTACTAAAGAAATTATAGATTGTTTTGAGTCAAGCATAAGGCCCTACTGGATTTCTAATATGTATGCTTATCTTATGTAATTCAGTTATTGTCACATACGTATATTAGAGTATGACAAGAAATATAATTTAGAGTCAGATGTGAGAAAATCTATATAAAAATATATTTTGTTGGACTCCTAACTTATACCATTCACAAAAATGAACTTGGAATGGAACAAGGAATTAAATATAAGACCTGAAACCATAAAAGTTCTAGAAGAAAGCATAGGGAAAAATTTCCCAACATTGGTTATGGCTAGGATTTATGGGATATGACTCAAAAGCACAAGTGAAAAAAGCAAAAAAAAAAAACAAACACGAAGGGCTGTATCAAACTAAAAAAAATTTTGCATAGCAGAAGAAACAACAAAATGAAAAGGCGATTTACTGAATGGGAGACAATATTTATAAGCCACACATTTGATAAGGGTTTAATATCCAGAATGTATGAGGAACTACTGCAATTCAACAGCAAAACAAAAACAGAACCCCCAAATAATCCAAATAAAAACAGGCAAAAGATCTGAATACACGTTTTTTCAAAGAGGACATGCACATAACCAACAGACATATGAAAGGTGCTCAACATCCCCAGTCCTTGGGGAAATGTAAATCAACAGCACGATGAAATATCACCTCACACCTATTAGAGGGCAATTATCAAAAAGAAAAGAGATAACAATACAGGCATGATGGAATATTATTCAGCCATAAAGAGGAAGAAAATCCTTCCATTTGCAACATGTATGGACTTTGAGGGCATTATGCCCTGTGAAGTAAACCAGACACAGAAAGACAAATACTATATGATCTCACTTACATGTGGCATCCAAAAAAGCTAAACTCATACCAGAGTAGACTGGTAGTTCCTATAGGGAGGGGAGGGAGAGAGATGTGGAGTTGTTGGTCAAAGGGTGCAAACTTGTGGGTTTTTGTTTTTGCTTTTGTTTTTCAAACTTGTGGTTTTAAGACGAATAAGTTCTGGGGATCTACTGCACAGCATGATGACCTATAGTTAACCAACAAACTTAATGCAGTAACAGTTGAAGTTACTATGAAAGTAAATTTTAAATGTTTTCACCATAATGTCAACAACAACAACAACAACAAAACAGTAATTATGTGAGGTGAAGAATATGTCAGGGATCCCTGGGTGGCGCAGCGGTTTGGCGCCTGCCTTTGGCCCAGGGCGCGATCCTGGAGACCCGGGATCGAATCCCACATCGGGCTCCCAGTGCATGGAGCCTGCTTCTTCCTCCGCCTGTGTCTCTGCCTCTCTCTCTCTCTCTGTGACTATCATAAATAAATAAAAAAATTTAAAAAAAAATATGTCAACTAATCTTATCATGGTAAACATTTCACAATATATGTGTCTCAAATCATTACATTGTACACCTTAAATATTCACAATGTTATATGTTAACTTATATATCTCAATAAGGCCCAAAGAATAAAATAATCTCATATATATGTATGTATTTCAGCTGAAATTTGAAAGATGAGCAAAGTGAGTGACATGAAATAGAACTTTAATGTTTTCATATTAAGTGGCATGACCAATATACTGGGTTCGCGAGTCCTGATCTGGCATATTCTTATATAATACAAAACAAGGATCCTAAATCCTCCACAGAATCTCTTATTATTTATTTAATGTCCACTATCAGCAAAGTCACCTGCTGGACATTACCAAGGGGAATTGAGAAGGGAGCAAAGATGATCATGACATGTCTTTATCCTGGCAGTTTTGCATCTAGTAGAAGTGAGGTTGTGGGGTGGCCATGCATCAAAAAGACATCCGAAGTGAACAAGGGTGAGTGGAGTACATGCTGACTTTGGCCCAAGGATGGAAGTCTCAAACTTTTCATGCTTCTGTCTCTCAGTGTAGCCTTTTTTTTTTTTTTTTTTTTAGAGATGCTGCCTCTCAGTTTTAAATCATTTATGACTTAGCATGTAAGTCTACACCCTCTCTGAAACTTTGAATCCATTTGTTATTTTTAGAACCTCAGAGTATTTTGAGGCTACTCTTGATGAAATCTTACCTCCTGAAGATTCCCTTGAATCGCCCATCCCAAACTTCGGTGATAGATTCTACTTTCTAACTTTATATTGTCTTCATACTATAATCATTTAAAATCCATGGGTTTATTTATTTATTCATTATTTATTTATTCATTATTCATATAAAAATATAAAAATGAATAAATAAACCCATGGATTTAAAAAAAGATTTAAAGATTTTATTCATTTATTCATGAGACACAGAGGGAGAGGCAGAGACACAGGCAGAGGGAGAAGCAGGCTCCATACAGGGAGCCCGACATGGGACTCGATCCCAGGACTCCAGGATCACGCCCTGGGCTGAAGGCAGACACTCAACCACTGAGCCTCCAAGGCATCTCTATTTATTTATTCATTAAGTCATTCAAAAATGTTTGATTTTCAAGGATATTACTAGTATTTAGGATTGAGAGAAGATGAATGATATAGATCTTATATAAAGGTTTGGCTTATCTTGCTTACTAGTCTCTGCTCCTTTTTGATTCATATTACATTGAGCTATTTAAATAAAGATTGCTGTCTATAGTGGGTAGAAAATTGATGTCTTTTGTTGTTGCTGTTTTCAGATGTAATGTATGTCCTGTAGTTCCAACCATGGTTCAACTGAGTGAACCATCTGTGGGCACCCTATGTCAGTGTACATACATTAAAAGATCAAATTATGAGACCTTAATTAATCCCTTGAAAATAATGTTTGTGTAGGTTTCAGATTCAAAGTTATTGGAAAAAATTTACTCTTGCTAATGGTAGAGGCATGATGATAAGCCAGATATTCTTCTATGCCAGTTCTTTTTACAGATGAATCAAAACAATCTGAAAATTGTATTAACTACTGTGTTATAAAGTATGCTTAGTCTTAGGATCTTCATGCATATGTCTTAAATTTATAAGTTAATTTGTCCACTGTCCCAGGTAAATAATTATGATAGAGTAAACATTTAAAAATTCTAAATGCTTAGTTAATATTTAGTTTTTTTGTTTTTGTTTTTTTGTTTGTTTTTTAGAATACTGATATAAGTTCACTGTGGAAAGAAACAGAAACTACTCTGAAGCAAATAGAGGTTAATTTAAAAATACTTATTATCCCACCCATCAGACATAAATTTAATATATTTTTTCCTACCAACATATGTGTGAGTATATTTATGAAAATGAGATTATGCTGTAATGGAGATAATACCTCAGAGGGCTGCCAGAGGATTAGATGAGAGCATATAGCAGAGTGCCTGGTATAACAGAAGTGCTCAATAATGTAGCTCTATATGGTAGTATTTACAGTTTTTAAGACTGTACAAAATGAACATTTGTTGTGAACAGATATTCTTTTACAACTCCTGTTTCTTTAAATTGATTGGACTATATTCGGTTGTATGGCTAAGTCTATTTTCCCTATTACTAGAAATGTTTCTAATTTTTTATTATAATAGATAACAATGGAGCACAACTCTGTGTCTGTTGATCTTGTTCATTTTGTTTTGCTTGTTGATCTTTTTAAAACAAATTCTTTAGGATACCTTCTTTAATTTTTATAACCTGACAACACAAAGCTCTGATATGTTGTAGTCCACTTTAATTTAAACATTTACCATTCCCCAATAAAACAAGTACCTTACATAGATTTAGTTATGACTTTGCGTCCTCCGTCTTATGTGCCATGATAGTCATATAGTTTATATCATACAAAATATTGTTATGTTCATATGCCAGTTTTAAACTCGTTACCTCTCAGCTCCAAAACAATGCTGCGTTGCCCTGCTTGGTGATACAGAAGCTGGACTTGAAAACGTTTCTCCTTTGCCAGTTGGCTCAATATTACATATTTATCATTTCTGATCATTTTATTCTAAGCTAAAGTTTGGTTTTCCAGCAAGAGCATGTTTCTTCATTGTGATGAAATCTGGTTAGTATTTTGTGGCGTGCAAGTGTGAGTGGTACAGAGTTTTGTTTGTTTGAGTCTGAAAACTTCTTTATTTCACCATCATCTTCAAAGCAAATTTCCAGTAGCTATACACTTCTAGATTAACAGCTGTCTTTTTCTCCTTTAGTACTTTAAATATTTCAATCTATTGCCTTCTGGCTTCCATTTTGGTTGATATTCAGCCATTAGTATGGGGCTTGACATTTTGTTTCTGGCTTCCTGTAGAACTTTATCTTTGAGTATGATTCTTAGCAATTTGGCTCTGAGTAGTTTTCTTTGTGTTTTTCCTACAGGACTTACTGAGATTCTTGAATCTATGGGTTGATTCATAAACTATTCAATTTTTTTCAATGCCATTCTCCTCCTCTTATTCTAGGAGCCTAATTAAGGCTTGTCTGATCTTTTAGTTGAGTCTCACCTACTCTTCTCCTCTGTTCTGACTTCCCTTTTCCATTAAATTTTTTTCTCTGTACTTCACTTTGAATATTTTCTATTGACATCCTTCTCAGTTCACTAATCCTGCTTTCTGCTGTGTGCAGTCTCTTGTTAAATCTATTAGATGAGATTACCTTCAAAATTGAAGGGAAGTTCTTAGTTTCTTATCAAGGCATAATCTATGTTTGGTGTACAATACGATGATTATTGATGCAAGGGTACACCTTGATACAGAAACAGGTAAGATATAGCTAAATTTTCAACATCTCAGAAATTCCCTTCACATCCACTGTCAGTTAGTTTTCACATCTCCTAAGTAAGGTTTCTTCTCGTTTCTGTAATCAGATTGATTATCTCTGTTCTTGAACTTCGTATAAGTGGAGTCACACAGTGTGTACTCTTCTATGTCTACCTGCTTTCATTCAACATGTTTTTGAGATGTACCCATGTAGTTTCAGGTGGTAGGTTATTACTTCTCCTCCTCCTTCACCACCTCCCACTGTGGGGTAATATTCCAGTGTATGAATATATCAAAATTTGATTATACATTATTTTGTTGATGGACATCTAGGTTACTTCCAGCTCATAGATAGCATGAACAAAACTGCCACTCAAATATTCTTATACAAGTTGCTTTTCTTGTGTATATATAAATTTTCATTTATCTTGGAAAAATACCTAGGAATGAAATAACTAGACCACATGGTAAGTTTATCATTAAATTTATAATAAAATTCCAGCTTTCTAATTGGTTGAACCATTTAATACACACCCAGTAATTAAAGAAAGTTCCAGTAGCTCCACATCTTCACCAACATTTGGTGTTATCATTTTATTATTAGCCAGTCATTTATCTTCCTTTTAGAAGTTTCTAAAGGATTTTGCCCATTTTTGGTTGGGTTATTTTTTTGTTACTTATCATAGCCTAAATACAAGTTCTTTTTGATACATATGTATCACAAATATTTTCTTACAATGTGTGACTTGCCTTTAATTTTTTAATGAGGTCTATTCATGGGGAGAAGTTTTTAACTTTGATAAAGTCAAGTTTATCCATACTTTTACTCTTATGGAATCTATATTACTGTTTTCTCCCAAATGTTTATGGTTTTGCTTTTAGATTTGTGTCAATAATTTATTTAAAATGAAGGTTTTTTTGGTATGGTATGAGGTGTCAGTGAAAGTTTTTCTGTTTTGTTTTTATTTTCTGATACATGTATTTAGATTTTCTGGGACTTTTTTTTTTTTTTTTAAATCTATTTCCTTGGCCCTTTTATGAAAATCAGTGGTATTCCTGATTTTATTCTAAATCACTAAGGGAAAATCAACATCTTAACAAAATGAATCTTCTGATTTGTAAATGTATATCTACTTTTAAGATTTGACTGGTGTTACCTTATCTAGAAACATTATTAGACTTTTGTATATGGTTTCCTGCTGGCTAAGGTGATCTTCATTTGTGCCATCATATGTGGAAATCCTGGATTTATTCAACTTACTGGTTTATGCACATTATCAATAATCATAAACCATGTCTTATTCATTTGATATTTTTCGTTCTCAGCTGAAAGAAGCTGATCCAAATAAAGCATTATTTATGTAGTTAATGGACTTAAGCCTTTTTGTTAAGGTGATGTTTTGATTTTATTTATTTATTTAGATCATGTGAACAGGGTGGAGGGTGCAGAGGAAGAGAGAGAGAGACAATATTAAGCAGGCTCCATACTCAGCATGAAGCTTGATCTCATAACCCCCAGATCATGACATGAACCAAAATCAAGCATCAGACATTTAACCAATGGAGCCACCCAGGAACCAGTTAGAGTGAATTTTTAAAGTATGCAACTAGACGACCTTAGTTTCTACAAACTTAGCATAAACAAAAATGGAGTTTATTCTTTAATAATGATAACAGTTTATTTATTATACTGTTTTAGGAGGAAGTTTATATAATTATGCATTTAAATATTAAGAGCTAGGTATTACTTTTTGGGCTGAAGATATAAAATGCAACATAATCCATAACCTTATAAACATGTCAGTAGTATGATTATTAATTGTTTAAGCAATGTCCTTTCACATCTCTAAACATATTGAAATGCAAGAATATATTACTCTGTATATTTGCTTCTAGTTTTCATTGGTTTCCTTGAACCTTATAAATACCTTATAACTTTTTATGGTGATATCTATCTGAATATATATCATTAATCTGTTAAATACTTTCTATTGTATCTCTTTTTTACTCTTTTTGTGTTTTTAGAATATTCAACTTAACCCTTTCACTTCTATCCCCATTCTTTTATTATCACTCTCTCTTTTGAATCCCTCTGAATGAGCTTCATCTTATTTTCCGTTTCGCTGACTAGTTCTTCAGTTTTATCTATTTGAACCGTATATCGAGTTTTCTATTTTAACTGTGATATTTTCACACGCAGAATTCCTAGTTGTTATATTTTATTATTTTTGGTTCCCGTTTCAAGTTTACAACATCCTCCTTTGAGTATCTGAGAACATTTAGCATGCTCACTTAAATGTTAGATCAGTGTTGATGTATATGTTTGCAGTTTGTTGTCTTTCTCTTATATTTGTTGAGCTCGCAAGGTGTCTTTTTACTTTTCCTTGTGAGTTTCTATTACCTTTGGGAATTAGGCATCCTTACTAGGTTGTATACTTAGGGATGGGCAAAAAAATAGGGGGCAAAAAAGTATCCACGTTCTGGTCTTTGTCCCTCTTGGTGACTTTAGGAGGTAGGGGACATGCCAGAGAACAAAGAACCATTGTGGTATAATTTGTACATTTACCCAGACACTGATCTTTTTAAAGAGGTATTTCCTCCTTCTTCCTTACCTAGCCAGCGCTATTCCTGCAAAGGGCAAAGTGAGGGAAAAGGAAATGCCTCTACCAAAACTTATGACTATTTTAATTAAATCAGTGCTAGTTAATCTACTTCTATTCTAGGTTTTTCTGCTTTTTATTCCTTCCACCTCTCTCTCCACTTCTCCACCACTTCCCCACCTGTACACAGCCTTACCCATCATCTTTTGCCTCCACAGACCCACAAACCCTTCTGTGACTTTTGCTGGATGGCAGATCTATTAATCTTTCTTTCTGGAAAGTCTTTATTGAGAAGGAGCCAGAAGACCATATTATTTCACCATCTTCTCAGAAACTACAACTTGGAACAGTCCCTCAGAGGGACTATGTGGAGTGATGGAGGCAGAGAAATTAAGAGCTTAAAGTATTTCTACCACTATAGCTTCTCAGAAAAATAGTATTCTGAAATTAAATGAGCAACCTCTTTCCTAGAGTTCTTTGAGGACAGATAGTGCAATATATTTTTTTCTTTGTATTTCCCCATATCAGGATTTTGTTCCAAGTAGGAGATCCGTAAATATTGTGAATATATCTTCATATAATAATGTTATTAAATGTGAGAGGCCTGGGATCAAATAGATTGGAATACCTAGGAAACCAAAAGAGAATATAATACACTTTTTTGAGGGTTCCATAGTAACAAGTAATTGAAAATTTGTTAATAAACAATCACCTTGTGACTATGATCCTTCGTTCTTAATTATAGCATGCAGCCAAGACTTCAGCATGTGGCACGACACAAATAAAAACTGATGTTTTAATGGTTTCGTAAACAGCAATTTTTGTACTTATTAATCTGATATGATTCTGCGGATCTCTGTAAGTTAATACCCAACAAATAAGTAAGAAGTACAAGATGTGAGGATTTCTATGAACTTGGTCAACACTTTTAAAAAGAAATGCAATCTGATAATAATTCTATTGGATTTTCTCCAGTTCTAGATGGTTAAAAAAGGAGGGGGTTGTTCAGTGAGAAGAGATCACATTCACCCATCCATTTAAAATCAGTGCTTTATTTCCACAGGCTAAAAGAGTTACAGTTGCACTGTTCATTACTTTGGAAGTGTCACATTTCCTAGTATGACAAGATGTATTATGGATGGGGGGTTTTACAGATGTGGAGAAATCACTTTCCAAGTTTTTTATTTGACTTTCTCCCCTTATGCTTCTTTGTACTTTAGCGGCCAACCTTGGGATAATGGGATTACTTTATGCTTTCCACATCAGGCTCTGGATGAGTGCACAGAGGCCAGTGGCAAGAGAAATAAGATGGCTGTAAAAATGCAAACATTGGAAGTTAAAAAAGGTGCACCCAATAACTTGCCCCTAAATTTAAAGGGAACTAAATGAGGAACTTCTGGACAATTTATCTTGCTGTTTACTGATAACAAGTCACTTTGTTTTTATGTGCTCAGTCTAGTATTCCATAATTTATTTGAAAGAAGATGAGAAATAATGTAGATAAATGATGAAGTGTCAGGGTCTGACGCTCTTAAATGAAGCTATTATGGTCAAAGAGAAAACGTAAAACCTGCGGCTCATTATGAGAGTGTTCTACTTGTCAGTTAAGTGAAAAGGCCTGGAATGATTTCCAGTTTATTTGTCATTGCAGTTATTAAAGCTGTCTTTTTGGTGCCATGAAAATGAATTGAAGACTTTATTCGAAGTAAATTTGTACTAAAGCTTTCAGATGTATCTTATGTGAGCTCAGTGAGGCAGGGAAGCAGCTTAAAAGCTGAAATATTACAAAGAGACAACTACCGAAGTCTTTGAAACATACCAGGATATATAAATGGCAATAAATAAAGTGTTTTCTTGACTAAGTAACAAACTTTTTGAGGACACAATAGAATAAGGTTGGCAATGGGATATAGCACGTGCTAATTGTTGGGATATATTTTATTCCTATAAGGAAGAAACTAACTGTCTTTCCTAAGATTGATTTCCAAGAAAAGCAAAAGGATGTATCTTTTTTTAATAATATCTACTTATAAAAAGGTAATGAGGATTAATGGAACAGATATATCAAAGAAACGGAAAGTTCTAGTTTTCCTTTTTTTTTTTTTAATAACAGGAAGTGTTGAGCTATAACAACAACATCTTACAAAGTTTACAAGGTAAGAAGCTCAGAAAATCTGACTTGCATAATCTGTTTTCCTCATTGAACTATTGGACGGCAAAAGGCTGCACCTCAGTATAAGGAATGAATATGATTATTGACATTTTTATCTCACATGGCTATTCTTAAAATACTTGACATCCTCGCCGAGGTGTAAGAATAGCTTACATTTTATCTCATGTTAGAAGGAGATCAAATCGGATGGACTGTTGATATGGTTGAGGTGGAATTTTTTTTTTAAAGCACCACAAAAATAAACTCTTTTGTGTTTTCTATCCCATGACCTAGAAGGAGGCTTTTGGTGTCATCGTACTAGTCTGGCAATTAAAAATACTTTTTGTATAGTTTAGCTGTGCTTTTTGATGAGTGGCAATTAATAGATATAGGTAAAGGACAATTAAAAGACTTTTTCTGCATCAGTTTCCATCCCCCTGCATGAAACTAGACTCACTAAACTGAATGTTTTATTCCAAGCCTAAGAAATCTCCCAGTCTTGCCTTTGAACTCTTTATTGTGAATATTACAAATGTGTGACACATCTTCAGGGTCGGTTTAAAAACAAAATGGGTTCTACATCCCTCTCAGAGGTAATCCGTCTCGGAGGTAATCTGTCAATGTTTCCGTCAGATTTTATAGCCATTTTCTGTGATATTGTCAGAGAAAAGATCTACCAGGCTCTTTATTATATGCCTTATTTTCAGGCATTTAAATGTGCAACAAAACCTTCCTTTGAAATGGAATCCAGTGTTATATTTGGGATATTTCAAATATTTCTGTAACTTTTATATGCTAATAACTATAAGTCGCAATGATTTAAAAATAAATGTTATACAAACTCATAGCTGTGATGAGACGATGGAGAAAGCTACATCATAGCAATTGCCAGTTAAAGGTGTAGAGTTTAGATTAGATTCAGACTGATTCAGATTCAGACCGTGTTTAAATGCCAGAGAAGACTTGTAAACAAACAAAATGGTTGAATTCTTTGGTTAAGCAGTTATTTGGGGAGAATTTTTTTTTTTTTGATGATTCATGTTTTAATGTTTTTGCGTATAGACCTACCTTTTGTGTGTAGATAGACTCATATATAGGTATACAAGGTCCTTATGTTTTTGAACATACTCAAGTTTTTATTTCAGGTTAATTGGTTTACTTTGGGTGGTCAGTCAAATATATTTTAATCCATTTTAATTATTTAATAAACAGCACTAAATTGTCAAGCACTAAATGAGTTGGATTGTAAAATTAACAGTTTTTATTTTTCTTGAGATCATGGAATTGAGAAGGATGCAGAGGGACGCCTGGGTGGCCCAGTTGGTTAAGCATTGGCCTTGGCTCAGGTCATGATCCCAAGTCCTGGGATGGGACCCACATCTGGATCCTTGCTCAGCAGGGAGCCTGATTCTCCCTCTTCCTGTGCCTGCTGCTCCCGCTGCTTATGCTCTCTCTCTCTTTCTGTCAAATAAATATATAAAATCTTAAAAAAAAAAAAAAAAAAAAACAGAGAGAAAGAAGGAGGCATATGTATAATTAAGGACAGTTAAATGGATTTAGAGACATCTATTTCAGCCTAGTATCATAGGTAAGCTAGGACTCATAGTGGGGAAGATTCCTGATCTTGAATATTGAGGATACAGGAAAATCAACCCATGAGGAATAGATAAAAAGTATCTTATGTTCATTGTTATATGACCAGCAGTCTACCTGGCTGATTTCTTGCCTCCCATGACACTAGGCCATATTTCTTTGTTTAAAAAAGCACTGGGCTTTTTCTTCCCTGAAAAAATACCTAGAATCAATGTGTCATTAAAATCGTACTCATTTTCTTACTTTATTTTTATAAATATGTAATTACAATTCCACATAGAGGTTTAATCAACATGTGTTTATTAAATATTAACAATGGAAAACAATAGAGAAATTTGGGGATACGCATAATCTTTTCCTACATAAATTTATAGCAAACAAACTTAAAAATGAAAGAATATCTTTTTTTAATGTTCCAGTTGCTTTTCTGAAATTTCCAATTTTCCACTTTTCTATAAAAGCATGAAAAGTAATTTGTGAATTAAAGTACAAGTCATTTGGTATTATAGTTCTTATTAAGGATTCCATTTTCAGATTAGTTTCCTTTTTGTAATATATCATTATAAGATATTAATCAATTAATAAATGCTTATTGGCTATGTTTAAGTAACATTCTCAA
The DNA here is from genome assembly GCF_018345385.1 of Vulpes lagopus. Lineage (NCBI taxonomy): Eukaryota > Metazoa > Chordata > Mammalia > Carnivora > Canidae > Vulpes > Vulpes lagopus. The sequence goes on along the minus strand of NC_054847.1, from coordinate 28,309,397 downwards.
GAAGGTAAATTTATGCTTCTCAGACAAATATTAAATGAATATTTGTCAAAGATTCTGTTTAACCCATTAATTGATGACTGAGACAGTAAGTTTAAATCCGTCCAAAGGTCATTTGATGATGTGGGTGTAGAGGCAATATTTTTTTTTTTTTTAAGATTTTATTTGAGAGAGAGAGAGAGCATGAACAGGGAAGAGGGGCAGAGGGCGTGGGAGAAGCAGACTCCCCACTGATCAGGGAGCCCAATGAGGGGCTTGATCCCAGGACCCTGGGATCATGACCTGAGCCAAAGGCAGACACTTAACCAACTGAGCCACCCAGACGCCCCAAGCAATTTTAAAAAGAAATATGATGATAAGTTTCTTGAGTTACATGTAAAACTGGTTAATGTCTTATAAGGCAATAAATTATAACTTTGGGGGTTATCTCTTCCATTGGACAGGAGTTATTTTCATTCCTACCTGACAAAAATTTAACTGCTTTTCTTACAGATCATAAAATAGTTTAAGTAAATATGAAATCAAACAATAGAAGAATACCCAGTTATCTATTTGTTGTTTCCAAACTTCAGGTAATTTTTCTGATAGTTATATGTAGTCACTGTGATCCTTTTCTTCAAAAATATTACCCTAAACTTGCCATGGTAGCTTATCAGTGTGGCATGGTTAGACTGGTGAAGAATTTCCATAGTGTACCAAAATAGATACTGTTCTTGGCTTTCATATTTGGTCAGCTACTTAAAATTATTGGTTGGGTCAGCATCTTATTTGACATTTGAATATTTTTCTAATACATTTTCTGAAAATGGCCTGATAAATGTAGTTACATTAATCCCATTAAAAAGAAAGTTAAAACTTAAATCTTAGTGACTCTTATCTTAAAACAATAGGTGAATAAAGGAACAAGGAATTCCCTCACAACAGGGAATACATAAAAAGTTCCTTATGGGGTGTTTGGGTGACTTGATTAAACATCAGTCTCTTGATACTGGCCCAGGTCATGCATGATCTCAGGGCCCTGGGATGGAGCCCCTGGTCCCCTCCACACTGCTTTTTCCTCACACTATCCCTCTGCTCCTCCCCCTACTCCCTCCCTTTCTTTCTCCCTAAAAGAAATAAATAAAATCTTTAATAAAGAAGTTTCCTTATATTTACCACATGTGTGTTGTTATGTATTGAATTGTGGCCCCACAACATTCATATGGTGAAGCCTAACCCCCAATATGACTATATTTTGAGATAGGATCTTTATTATTATTATTTTTTTAATTTACTTATGATAGTCACAGAGAGAGAGAGAGAGAGGGAAAGAGAGGTAGAGACATAGGCAGAGGGAGAAGCAGGCTCCATGCACCGGGAGCCCGACGTGGGATTCGATCCGGGGTCTCCAGGATCGCGCCCTGGGCCAAAGGCAGGTGCCAAACCGCTGCACCACCCAGGGATCCCCAAGATAGGATCTTTAAATAGATAATTAAAACAAAGTCCTAAGTGTGGAGCCCTAATCTGAAAGGACTGGTGTCCTTTTAAGAAAAGGCAAAAAATATCAGGGATGTGTGTGCATAGAATGATCATATGTAGACACAGCAACAAGGAACACAGTACAAACCAAGGAGAGAGGCTTCTAGAGAAGCCAACCCTGCCAGTGCCTTGATCTTGAAGTTCCAGCCTCCAGAATTATCAGAAAATATATTTTTAATCCATCCGGTCTGTAGTATTTTGTTATGGCAAGCCCAGTAGACTAAGATGATGCTTTTATTCACTAGAATATATGTGGCATTAAGCAAACCTATTTTCTGTAAGAACTAAAGGTAGTGTCTTATAATTTAGATAAATTCAAATCCAGTCAGTCATAATTCCTTCAATATGCAGATAGGGGGGATCCCTGGATGTCTCAGTGGTTGAGGGTCTGCCTTCAGCTCAGGATATGATCCTGGAGACCTGGGATCGAGTCCCACAATGGGCTCCCTGCATGGGGTCTGCTTCTGCCTCTGCCTCTGCTTGTGTCTCTGCCTCTCTCTCTTTTTCTCTCTCTCTCTCTCTGTCTCTCATGAATAAATAAATAAATAATTTAAAAAAAAAAACAATGCAGATAGGTTAGGAGAAACTGGAAAAAATAGCCAAATAAAACTATGTATAAAATAGCACCAAAATATTTATTGTAAACTGTTGTAAATTCTTAGCTCATTCCTTTGTCCTTACCAGAGTGTCTCTTCTATTTTTTTAAAAACAATTCACCCTCCTTTCTCACTTCTCAATATGAATTTTCTCAATTCCCTGAACTGAAGCAAGGATAAATTTCTTGTTTATTTCAATTACTTCTCAGAGAAAATACTGCTAGTTTTAAAGAGACTGACTCCATCGGACAGCTGGTCTTGTTTCTTAATCCCAGTTTGCATTGCTTCTGGCTAGATCTACTCACCAGAAGGTGTTGAATTAAAAGGATGATTTGAATCACAGTCTTATCTTACTAAGGTTTTGTGCAGCAATGTTTGTTTGTATTTCTGCATCAAGCTTAGAAATAGACTAAATATGACAAGCATGCAACCACTCTCTAGGCTTGAATACGTTGAGGAAGCCAGACCCTGGCTTTTGGTCAGCAGTATTTTGTTTTTCCTTTGGGGATGGGGGACTAATCTTGAGGAAAAGAACATACGTAAATATGAACCAAAAAAGGCATTCATTTTATCCTGTTGATACTCTCAAGAAAATTGATTAAAAAATTCTGACTGGATTCCTAATATTTCTAACAAGCTGTGTATTACTGTGTGTTATTACCTGTTACTTTTCCTTGTCTCCGCTTTCCTTCTCTCTATTCTTTCTTATTTCCCTTTCTAAATTGCCTCACACTTTTTTTTTTTTTTTTTTTTAAATAAGACCATTTAGGTTCATCCCACTCATTTACAGTTTATGATTTCAAAGCTCTCCGGGCAACTTTTCCATATGATAAAAATGTAATGCCTGGTTGTGGAAGTGTCTTCTGGACCATCACAAATGCTCATTACATGAAATAAAACATGGGCATATGCTTGTTTGCTTAGCTCATTTCTTAGAGCCTCCCCTCTACTAAATTATCAAGATTAAGCCACATGTAAATTGATGGGAATAGCAATTTTTTCATATGTTTATCTTTGCTTTGAATAGTTAAAATCAACTCTCAATCTTAATTGCACTGATCTTATTGAGCTGGTGAGAATGTAGTTTTCATGGTTCCATACGTTGGATGCATATAGTGAACCTAGGGGAATTCAAATGACTTCTTCAAGATAACCCAAGTGCCTTTGGAGGAGTTTAGCTCCCAGAACAGTGATTTTTCCATTTTGCTACATGGCTGTAGAAAACCCATACCTGATCTCAAGTATATTTTTCTAAATAAAGGGTAATCAACAGTCAGACACATGGTAAATATATTTGGCTGCTGCTGTTACTCTGGTGTGCTATTATTTGGGGCTTATGAATAGAAAATGTAAAGTAATCTCACAAGGAATTTTATTCTAATGTTTTTTCAAAGAATGAAAGCTTTTCTTTCAAAGGAGTTAGGATGACAAAAACCTAAGATTATTAGAAACCTGGTAGTAGATCTTTCCTTGGCAAGATTAGGGTGAGTTATTACCAGTAAGTGGTAAACAGGGTTCATTCATTTTCCTTTTATAAGTTGAACTTCAGAGGAGCAGTTGCCAAAGGCTTTGTAGCATATCATTCAGTCACAATGCATTGGATTAAAGAAATGTGGTACCTTCCTAGTCTTTCTATCTACTCCCTCTACCCAGACTAAACCTTAAAACCTTAGATTTTTTTGATAAAATTCTACAAATAGATGTTTTGATTGTTAAAATTCTACAAGTAGCCACGTGTTAGTGGAAAAATTTAAAACTTCTTGTTTTTCATCAATGTGCTAGGCTGTTTTATCCAAGAAACTATAGGCATTAAAATGCCTCTTCTTACATAATGTCAAAATTCTTAATATATTCTGCAGTTTATACATAGCCATGTCAAACATTTTCTTCCCTGGAGTGATAACCTTATTGACTGTGTGTGAAACCTTGCCTTATTATTTCTAGATACCAATTTTAGTAATTTGGTTTAAGAAACCACAATAATAAGTGTTCAAGAAGTAGACCCACAGGAGTGCCGGGGTGGCTCAGTTGGTTAAGCATCTGACTCTCTTGATTTCCACTCGGGTCATGACCTCAGGGTCCTGGGAACAAGCTCTGTGTTGGGCTCCACACTCAGCTGGGAGTCTGTGTTAAGACTCTCTTCTTCTCTCTGTGCCCCTCCTCTCTCTTTTTCCTTCAAATAAATCTTTGTAAAAAAAAAATTAAAAAGACAAGTAAATGCTTTCTACTCTCTCTTGCCTCCTTATGAATAAAGGACTTTTCTACTGTATAGATTCTGTGTGTTTCTTACAGAAAGAAATTGTCTCTCTCATGACAGATGTTCTCCCTTAAAGTATCTGTGTGGACCAAATCCCAAAGGTATCATTTGACTTCCTTATGAATGCACTATTTTTTCCTGTTCATTAATGGGATAATGTAATCTTTACTTCTTAAGATATGGGACATTGACTTTTCACAATCAAAATATGTTTCATAATGTATCATTGAAAATGAAATGAAGAATTTAGGGATGATGAATTCATTTCTTAAAGACAGCTCTATTTTGGTGTTGGTGTGAGAAGTCTAACAAGAAAAAGAAAACTTTCATACCCTAAATTTAAGATGAGCAGAAAAATGAAGCAAGCATATATGGGATTCTTCAATTTTTTAAGAGAGTGAATATTTTGGTTAAGTTTATGTAATCAAACTTCATGCACCTCATACTAAAAGACATTTCCCATCTTTTATTGACATGATTTTGGTCCTAGGATATCTATATATAGCAAAGTGGGTATGTTTATTCATTTATAGAAAGGAATTTTGTAAGAAATTATTATTTTTTTTCTGTTAAAATTTGTCATAAAGACCATATTCCTTATTTTGAAGCCTCAGTTCTAACTTCAGGGTTTTCTTTTATGATGCTGACTCCAGTGAATACAGTGCTATATATATATAAGTTAGGTTTCTTAGAATTATAAGTAACTGGATACATAGCTAAAAACAAACAAAAATCCTGCACAACGGTAACCAACTTGTAGAATGCAGTAAGTATGTGAAAAACCAAGAATCCAGATAAGAAACCTCAGCTAGAAGCTTTCACAGACATTCTGTTTAAAACACTGTAGTAAAATTGACACAGTTTTAAAGATTTTCTAGAAATTTGTCCCCTCAGTTACAAATGTCCAATTTCTAATGACACAGAGATTAGCCTGGCTCCTGCACAAAGATGACCTGCCAATTCATGAAATGTTCCATATTTTTCTGACGTGATTGGCTTTCTACTGCCACTGGCGAGGAGAGGGGCTCTGAGGTCATGACAAGGAGCAGAAAAATACAAATGAGAAGAAGGAGGAAGCCAAGTAGCTTTGTGGCTTTCCATCTAACCTTTTTGTCCTCCGCCTGTGTCACACCGTACTGGCATGTCCTCCTGTAGCAGTCACAGGTTCTACTAACAATGGCTTCCCTTTTTCTTGAGTCTCAGTGCTTCCTTCCCCTCAGAAAGACTCTCTCCTTCTGGGTCCCTCCTGGGAGTGTTTTGTAGTACTATGGGACTCACCCCAAAGTATTTTTTTTTACCCCAAAGTATTAATAGTAGCTTTGTAATAACCAAACAAAACACACACATTTTAAATTTCTGAGGGGGGGAAAAAAGTCTGATTTTCTTGTTGACTATGGTGCCTACTTAAGCATGAGAAACAAATTTCTGTATTACAGTTGTGCTTATGTGCTAGTGAGAGTAGGGCAGCTTTTAGTGAGAGAAATTTCCAGAGAAGGGGGTTGGTCATTGTGAGCTTTGAAGCCTTTCCAAATGCTGAATAAGTCAAATCCAAACAAGTGACAGTAAGGATTATGATGGATATTCAGAAGTATGAGATCATATGAGTATGAGACCCTGTCTCTGAAGAAATTATAACCTAATTTATTATGGCAGCATAATAGTAGGACTGATGGAAAATAGAACAAATTATTTAAATAATTACTTAATAAAATAAAATAAAATAAAATAATAAAATAAAATAAAATAAAATAAAATAAAATACCCCAAAGTGAAGCATATAGTTTATTGGGTATATATTGTACAGAGGGTAAGAGGGAATAAGTCAGAAAGATTACTTTCTGTAGGACAGCTAATAGAAGTTGTGTCATTGATATAAGATATGCATTGTTCTTTTAAAGCTGAGTCCTTCAAAAGGCAAAAATTTGTTCAGAAAGCATTTTATTTATTTATTTTGTTTTAGATTGAAGTAGAGTTGATAATATTAGTTTTAGATGTACAACATAGTGATTCCGCAATTATATACATTGCTAACTGTCATCATAAGTGTAGTTACCATCTGTCACCATTCAAAGCTATTTCAATATTATTGACTATATCCCCCCCACGCCGTTCTTTTTATCCCTCTGACTTATTTGTTTTGTTACTAAAAATTGATACCTCTTAAACCCCTTCACCTTTTTCACCAATCTCATCACCTCCCTCCCTTCTGGCAACCTCTAGTTTGTTCTCTATATTATTAGTCTGTTTTTCTTTTTTATTGTCGTTTATTTTGTTTTTTAGAGACCACATATAAGTGAAGTCATATGGTATTTGTCTTTCTCTGTGTGACTTATTTCATTTAGCATAATACCCTTTAGGCTCATCCATGGCACGCGTGGCAAGATTTCTTTCTTTTTTATGGCTGAGTAATCATCCATTGTGTATATATACTATATTTTGTTTATTACTCTGTCAATGGTTGCTTCTACATCATGGCTATTATAAATAACATGGTGATAAACATTGGGATACATAGGTCTTTTCAAATTAGTATTTTTGTTTTCTTTAGGTAAATACCCAGAGTAGAATTACTGGATAGATGCTACTTCTACTTAGAGTTTTTTAAGGAACCTAGCTAGTGTTTTCCAATTTACATTTCCATCAACGGTGCACAAAGGTTCTCCTTTCTCCACATTTTGGAAACACATGTTATTTCTTGTTTTTTTTTTTTTTTTTGATACTAGTCATTCTAATTAGTGCGAGATAGTATTTCATTATGGCTTTGATTTGCATTTTAGGTGGAAGAAATGTGCTGGTGGAATAGGTATCATTCCTTTTCTTTGATAAAAAACAATGAAGTTTTGTGTGGAAGTCATTAGGCCAGGAAACTGTATACTATGCCTGTTTGTGAATAGCATCTATTAGGGAGGAATATTTTTAATATACCTATCTTGATTCTTTGGCTAATCTAATAATCAAATTAACATAGGACAGATTAATAGAATAAAAACAAATTTAATTACATTTTATGGGGCCTCAGAGAGATAATAAGACACAAAGGCATATTGGGCAGTTGAGGTTTATATGCCATCCTGAACTAATAAATAGGATCAGAGCCTAGAGCTTTAAAGAGGAGGAAGGAAATTCAAAGGACAATAGAAAGAATGGATGTTGGTAGTTAGATGTTTGCCCTGCCATACAAATAGGGCATTCAGAGCTCTCTGAGCAAGTCCTCCTATCTAAATTCCTTTAAATAGTTAAGGGAATGGTAAAAGTTCTTCTTGCATCAACTGAGTCCTGATTGCCTTCAACTCAAATAATCCACATGCCAGAGTGGCATATTTTGGGGTCATATATTGACCCCTCTTGCAACTCCTCACCTTAGAGATTTTATTGTATATGATCTTCCAAGTTGAGTAAAGCTGTGTATGTGTATTTGATTTATAAAACTATGATATAAAAGTATGTTCAAAAAAATATGTTCAGGAAAATTGTCCTACTGCCTTAAGATTTTTGTGACAAAAATAATCTTAGTTTTATATATGAAGTATTTCTTCATTGGGCATTAAAAATAAAATGGAAATTGGATACTAATGATAGGAATTTAACCATTTAAAAAAGTACCTATTTTTGTGTATTTTAATTACATTTATTTGGTTAAAGAGATATTTGCTCTCAATTTTTGTCACTTTACCCGAAGGAAATAAAATGTCAACGTGGTACTTGGTTTCTTTGTATAAATATGTGTATTTTTCTGGAAATAGGGGTCTCTTCATATTGGGTTGTTGTTGCATCTGATATGTGCTATTTCTTGAAATATTTATTTACAAATAAGGTGATAATAGATATAGCTAACATTTTTTTTTTCAGGCAATATCATTAGTTTAGACAAGGACCAATAATTCTGTCCTGATAAAATGACAAATTTATATCAGGCACTGTGCTAACCTGGCACCTACAAAGCAGAAACCAATAGAGCCTACATAGTTCTGAAATTATGTATATGTGTAGAAACATATTACCAACTGAAAAATATTTTGTGCCATCTGATAAAAAAGTTTTAACTACTCTGAAAAGTACCTGAAATCAACTATGAATGTTAGATTTAGATACATCTTAACATCAAACAAAACTGAAATTAGTGAAGTATTTTAAAAATATACATTTGAATCTAGAAATTAGAAAATAGCATACATTTTGACAGTTTAAGAAGTATACAACTAAAGGGCTTATAAAAACTACTTTGTAGGGGAAAAAAATAAGCCTATTGAATTTCCAAAGAAGTATTTTATAACGTTTACATTTTTTAAGAATTTTGATATGAGACATGAATCCTGATAAGCAACAAAGATTGTGGACTGGGCATATTTCTAAGCCTAAAATAGCAAACTGAGTAAATAGTCGAGGGAAGTCATGTTGGGCAGTACGAATGAGCATCCTGCGGTAGCATTCTAGGGGTGTTGCGTGGATTTTTTCAGTCAAGTAGAGAACGCCTTAACATGTTGCCTTCTCCATTCCAACAAAAAAACTTTCATTCTATCATTTGGCCTTTTAAATCTAAAAATATATTATCTAATATAACTGAAATTGTTATTTTTGTAGATAGAAACTATCTTCTTAGGGAAAAGTATTTCAAAGTTTTTTATTGTGATAGAGCAAGCAAATGACTAAGTTCTGCTTCACCCCCTGAAAAATGTCTTCTAAATATGTTTAAAAGTATTCACCAGGTTTCATCAGTGTTGTCACTGAGACATGCTCTGTAAAATCAAATCTATAGTCTCTTTAGTGCAATAAGTCCTCAGCTACTTAAACTATTATTGTGTGACTTTCCCCCCCACGGAATAAATTATTTAATGTTCTTTGACATTCTTTTTTTTTTAAGGTTTTATTTATTTATTCATGAGAGAGAGATAGAGAGGCAGAGACACAAGCAGAGGGAGAAGCAGGCCCCATGCAGGGAGCCCAACATGGGACTCTATCCTAGGACTCTGGGATCACACCCTGGGCCAAAGGCAGATGCTCAACCGCTGAGACACCTGGGCTGCCCCAGAATTTTCCTATTTATTTAAATCTTGAAACTCCTTTGACTTACCCATAATCTCTCATACAGTACTCTAGGATGGCTGCCACACTCCTAGAAGCTGCTAAATGATCCAAATGAGAATGCTATAAAACAATTACCTTTCAGCTTTAAGACACTGTGTTCTTTTTAAGTACAAAATAATTAAATGAAATAAGTGTTTGCATTTATTCTGGAAGCTATGTAAATTTCATTTTTAAATGTTTTTTTAAGCAGAAAAAATAAAATTTCTCCATATACGCGTGCACGTGAATATATATATATATATATATATATATATATATATAGTAGTTGTATAGCATACATTACCAATATTTATATATATATATATATAGTTGTATAGCATACATTACCAATATTTGTAAATTCTGTGTTGAAAAGGGCATGTTCTCTTTATTGCTAAGAATGAGCTACATAAAAGTTTTAAATTAGTGGATAAAACTGAAGGTCCAGTGTTTGCTAGCATTGAATTTTCACTTCTTAGTCACATTATATCAGGAATGACTTCAGTATTTTGACTTATACATCAACAGTAAGATTTTCCCAAGATGTTTCTATGTATAATTAATAATACTATTATGTAAAAACTGTCCTATAGGGAACTCATAGTCCTAAGGTAATACACGAATTAAAGATAAAATCTGTGATATTGTACTACTCATTTTTTCCATTCTCATCTATCTATATGATTCAGATTGCCTAACTAAACTTAAATACAATTATGAGAGTTAGAGTATTTGTAAAGTACTAAGCTGACAAATACAGAGTGCTGGCTATTATTCCTGTTTAGAAGTCAGAGATTTGAGCTATTCATTTTGTAGTCTGACAGTCATCACTACAATTCCTTGAATTCCCAAAGCTTTTCACACAGCTTCCTCAAGGACGGCTATCATGTCTTAGCTACTGCAATGACAGATGGGATATAATGTGTCATGTGATGGATAACTCTGGAGCCATAGTACTTAATCCTTCTAATACTAATAGCTGCATTATCATAGAGATTTATGGGAATGTCAGTTTCAAGTTCCCAGTTCCATTCATGGGTTTTTAAAACTTCAGCTGCAAAAAACATGCATCCATCCCATTAATTCTAATTATCATGGTTCATCTTCTCAGCAGTTTTGCACTCCGGAACCTTTCAGTGCAAATTAACGTACCAAAAAAGTGTATTAATTAATATTTGTAGCTTTTAATTTCTGCAAGAGTGTTGTCTGGAAGCAGCTGGCAGTACAGGGCCGCTGCTATTGAATCTTTGCCAAACAAGTGCAGATGTAATTTTGTTATCTCTTGCTTAGTCATTTACGCAAATTAATTTGAACAATTAGCCTTTTACTGGTCCTTCATGAATCATGCAAAAGGGATCTGCCAAAAATTGCTAGTTGACAGAAAAGAATTGGTTAATGCTGTGCATTTTGTGGGAAGGTAATGCAGAGTGAAGCTCAACACTATTTTAAACTATAGACAATTGCTTAAATATTCTATTGTAAGATTTACTTAGCACTCTGAAACTTGAGAATCCCCTTAGTGAAGAGTAAACCTGCATACTAGTGAAGGTTTATTTGATAGGGTTCAAATTTTTCATGAAATATCCAACTTGAATATGTCTTAATCGAGTACATATGCAAAATAAGAAATGAGTTTTCATTATGAAACAGAAATTAGTTAGCCAATTTTTACTACTTCTCAGGTCACAGATACTCACTTTTATTTACTCAATACTTGTGTATATCTTTGTGTAATTAGTTGACATACAATGTAGATATAAAACACATTTGTGGCTTCATTTGGTACCTTCTAATAATCCTCTACCCCTCTTAGAAGTTAGAGATGGAGAGTATTTTAAAATGTTAAATATGTGGTTATTAAAATTTAAAGGTCAGGTTAAAAAAAGACTTAAGTGAAAGGTTCATAATTCAATCACCTCTGAATGAGTAGAGATCTATTTTGTGGTCTTAATATGAAGTTACCAGTATCTTAAAGAAGAAAACAAACAACACTGGGAAATAACAATTATAAAATTTGCAATTCTTTGTAAATTCTTTTCTTTAGAAGTGGTCCAAACTACCTGTGATTTTATGTTTTTGTGTAATTTGAATCTATTTGTTTTCTTGGCATTTTTAATCACTGGCATTTTAATCACTGAGGATTTTTTATCTAATGTATGCAGGTGGTTGTATGCTGTTATAATGTCAAATAAAAGCTTACCAAAAAATAAGTATTTCTTCACTTTGGATAGCATTAGTTTAGAAAAGGCCTAGGAAGTATTTCATGAAATGCATTCACATATATTGAAAGTTATGCTTGTATAGGTTTTAAATATGTTCACATGAACAGCATATTTATATTTGGTTAAAATATGTCACTCCATCTTATTATCATTATTTAAGTATAAAAGGAAATTGTTACTCTCAGACCATAGCTTTTAGAAAAGAGAATTAAAAAAAAATGAAATTCATTTAGATAACCTGTCTCAGCATAGATATTAAAAGTGGGTCTATGTGAGATAGGGCTGATGAATTTCTCCTGCAGATTATTTTTAAAATTCAAAGTTACTGATCACTATTTGGGTAATCATTATAATCATAAAGATTAAAATCATGGATGTCTAAAACTGCAAAAGGATTATTTCTCAATGACTGTTTTTGCTCCATAATGGTATTAAAATTTCCCCAAATATAATTTCCACAAATCTAACATTAATGGCAAAAACAAAGTATTTGAAATATTTTAAATTGTCATTTGTAAAAAATGTTACTTATCTCTATGTTGGTCTCAGTCATCTTTAAAGTAAAATGCTTTGGAGGATTTCAATTGAATAAATAGTGATAAGTCAAGCTCAAGGTAAGATAAATCCAGTGGATATTTAGGTGACATTCAAAGTTTTAAAGCACAATTAGTTATATTTTCTCCTGTTTAAAGAAGCAACATTTACTCACTGATAAGAATCTAAAAACTATAATAAAGAATATTTAAAAATCACTGTTAATACCCCTTTTACAAAATAACTATAGTTAACATTTTGATTTATTTTATTCCTATCTTCTATACTTTTTAAATGTCACCATATTATAAGAAGTAATATAATGTGAAAATCTTTCTTGCAATTAAAAAGAATTGTTAATATAATTTTAATAGATATAGTGTTGAAATTTCATTGCCTATTTTTGCTATTGCTACACATTAAATTGTATCTTTTAGTTATAAATAATAAAGCAATGGACATCTTTACTCATAAACTTTTCCTTTATTTCAGTCAAATTCTTTAGGCTTCAATCTCAGAAGTGAGACTGTTCAAATGATGTGAATACTTTGACATTTGGTACACATTTCTTAATTTCTTTCCAGAATAGTGTACTTTTCCCTAGAAATTTGAGAAAACTAAGACTACCACATCTCCAACAGTGTCATATGTTATCATCAAAATAATAACTAAATAATTGTTTAATATTATAGGTTTAAAAAGATAATCTGCTTATTTGCTTATCTCTCATTATTAGTAAAGTTGAACATTTTCTCATGTAGCATTTGATGCACAATTTTCTCATTTGTAAAATATTTATTAATATGAAGTTCAATTATTATTTTTTGAGATTTAGTTGCATTTAATTGTTTAAAAGAGCTTTATAAAATCCATACAAATATAAACTATTATCGGTAACATATTGATGAATAACTTTTTCCTATAAAAACCTGATTTTGTAACTAAATAACAATAATACTGTTATTTCAACTTAGCATACAAACAGTAGTAAGACCCTGTGCCTCCAGAATTAGGAGTTGCTCATTTCTTTGACTAAAATTCTTTACAGAAAATGTATTTTTCTTCTGTATTACTGTGTGGATCATTAGTAGATATAAGTAATTAAAACTTAATTTACATTAAACCATAAATAAGATAGTATGTAACTATATTTTTTCTAGCTCAAGCTATGAAAATTCAATTTTTATTTTCATCTTTTCTTATTTTCACCAGCAAATACTGCCATATAGTTACTTATTGTTTGAAGTCATCCTATAATTTGTATTAAATATATTACAATTCCTTGGCTTTAGGTAAATGAAAAATAACCTTCCCAGAAAGAAAATAAAAAATTATACAGGAAAGTAAAATAATAATAATCTTATTATTTTGACTAATTGACCAAGGTAATTTAGTAATCATCTTAATCATTCCCCAAGCTGCATGTACACTGTCTACATGTTTGTCACAAATGTACAATGTAATACAAATGCTATCCATATTTTTTTCTAAAAAATTATAAAATTTGGTGTAATAATTGTTTATGGTACTATATAAATACTGAAGAAAAAAAGGGGACACATATTTTCCATTATTCCTTGGCTATGTAGATGAATTCTTATGTATGGAATGAGATGAATTAATGTCATTTAACTAGTCACAAAAGAATATGTATTTGAATGTATATTTGAAAATGCAGAATTAAGAAAATAAATTGGACTCATAATTACCCAAACATAAGTACTGGTCATCTGTAGATGAGTATATAGACAGGGTTTTTGTGCATTTGCATGAATTTTAACAAACTGGCTTTTTCTCCTACTTAATATAGGACACATATTTCCCATATTAAAAAAAAAGTTGTATAAAGCTACTGTTATATTATTCAGTTATTTGGAAGAATGATCCATAATTTGTATAATCAATTTTCTATTTTTTTTTTTCAATTTTTTTTTTCAATTTTCTATTTTGAATATTTACATTGCTCTAAATATTCGGCATTATGAACAACCCTGAAACAAACATAGATAAATCTTTGCATATCTTCATTATTTTTTTTGAAATAAATTTCTTATTTGATTTTTATATCTTTAAAGTATGTGTCTGCATGGGTCTTAATGAACGCATGAGTGTTTTATAATAGTAATAGCTCTCTGTTAGCAGTGAACACCAAGGAATTCAGACTTGTAATCATTCTCAAAAACAATTAATAGTTTAAAATAGTTTATAATATTTTGGTTCGTTGTTATCAAAACTATAACTAATGCCTTAGTAATGTGTGTCTAAACCAGGTTTGCAGTTTCTTTCATTGCTGGGTAACTGACTAATCAGAAAAAAAAAATCCCCCTCATATATACACACTGAGAGAGATGAAGCTAGTCTCTCTGTAATTGAAAGTATCAGTGGTAAACTTGGCTGGAGCTTGATTAATAGTATATTAAAATCAGAGTCTTCTTGGTGAGTGCTAGATAAGGAGTTTTGGGCAAATTACTTGGTTACTGGGAAGCCTTTAAATTTTAATCATGGAAGTACTTCAGTGTCATTAGAAACTGAAAGGACAATGGGGTCTGCTGGCAAGTTCTCTGAATTGTTGTGCTTTTCAGGCTCTCCTTCTGCCCTGCTATTGAGAGCCAAGCATGGGCTGCAATCGAAAATCCTTTAGCTCCCCATGACTTTGATTGCTATTATTGTAATTTAATATTACACAGAATCTTGGAATAAAATAGTCCATGGAAATGAGAAGAGATAATGCAGGAGGTGGGGGTGGGGGTGGGGAAAACTGAAATAGAACTCAAAATTAGTTGTGAAAAGAGTTTAAAGCCAGCGAATCTTGCCTCAACCCACTGAAGCTGCAGAGTGTAAAGCAGGATATTACAACGTTTAAGTTAAAAATTAGCAACAGGCACAAAATAAAGACAGGAAACTTGGTTCAATCTTGAAAATATCAAACCGTGTTTAGTTGCAAGGAGAAACATGCGATAGGAAGCAAAGGTGGGGTTACCTTGGTCTCTGGATGCTTTGACATTTCACATATAGTGTTAAGAAAAAACACGTTCTAGAGATAGTTTTATCCAAATAACCCAATGTACATTTGGCTCTTATTAAATTGTTTATGTTAAAGTCATGCCATGAGATTATTTGATGTTCAAGAGGCAAGTGGGCATTTTCCCTGTGTACATGAATTCTAGTCAGTGTGAGCTCTGGCTGCCTCAGTTTTGAACAGGATAAACAAGGAATAGGATCATAAACAGTAAAGTAGGAATCTTAACAGTCACCTGTTTCAATAACGTTTATTTTTCCCCTTAGCCAAAGGACGAACAGAGTGGGGACATGATCTGATGGGTATGACCCCACTGAAACAAGCTTCCCTTTAGAGAATTCTCAGTATGGTTTACAAGCTGAGGGATTCTTTTATTATGTTTGACTCCTTTTCAAGAAACCGTTTTCAGGGATACACGCAGCTATTTTCTTGAAGACTTGTGAGATTTGGAAAGAATTTTCTGAATAATTCTAAGAAAGCAATGTGTTACTCTTTGCATTGGTGGCTTGCATATGTGTTGTGCTCTGCACTGAAAGTTGTTTCAAGTTTTTGCAACTTCTTTAATAGATATATGAACTTTCCTCTTTTGTGGAAAAAAATGAAGGCAAACAAGGTAGGTTATTTAAAATCCAATTATCTATTCAAGCATGGGTGTGAACCATTTTAAGCAGTGAGGCTATAAATATATATCCTAGAGTAGATTGCAGGAGAGTAGTCCTTACACAGATATGTTCCTTGTGATGTGGTAAGTGGATCTGTAGAGGCACAAACAATATTGAGTGGTGCTATCAAACTGGCATACCATATACTTATTTCTTGATTATCTTGTTTTCATTTCTCTCCTCACCTTTGAATTATTTAGTTTCTTTGGTGTAGAAACAATCACAAATTTACAGAAAAGTTACAAGTATGGGGATGCCTGGGTAGCTCAGCAGTTAAACGTCTGCCTTTGGCTCAGGGCATGATTCTGGAGTCCTGGGATCGAATCCCATGTTGGGCTCCCTGCATGGAGCCTGCTTCTCCCTCTGTCTGTGTCTCTGCTTCTCTCTCTCTCTCTGTGTCTCTTGTGAATAAATAGCTAAAATCTTTAAAAAAAATTACAAGTATGGTACAAATAACTTCATTTTAGTTTCCTGTACCAACTGAGTGTGTACATTGCTGCCCACATATCCCTTCATCCCTAAATGTTTTAGGGTTTGCTTCCTACATGACAATGATGCAACCATCCAAAATCAAGAATTTGACACAGATGTATTGCTTTCATTTAATTCTCAGAGGATCCAGGTCAGAGTCAAGTAGTGTTTTTAGTTATTATATTTCCTTAGTCTCCTTCAACCTAAAACAGTTCCTCAATCTTTGACCTTCACAACCTTTTGAGGATTACAAGCTAGTTATTTTGCAGAATGTCCTTCAATTCGGATTGGCTCTCATAATTAGGTCTCGATGATATATCATTGGAAGTAAAATCAAAGTCTTAATGCTTTGTTTTTCTCAGTACATTCTATTGAATGGCTTAGGAGTTTTTGTTTGCCCCACTACTTATGGTTTCATTTTACTGCTTGATTAAAGTGTGTTTACCAAGATTCCTGAAATAGACATATTATATATGTTTCACCAGCGATTTTACACAGTTATTGAGAGGATCCTTTATACATCTTTTGGTGTTTTTCCTTAGGAATTATTAAGTGTTTTGTGGGAAGTACCGTCAAACCATGTAATAAGCTCATAGAGCCAAGCAGGAGCTGCTTTATTTATTTATCCATTTATTTTTTTTATTCATGTATTTTTTTTATATCTGTTTAGGTTCCTGATTCCCTATTTTATTCAGTGGCTTCTAATTCATCACTATCACTTATTTAGACTTGACTGGTTGGGAACCCATTAAGAAGCAGATTATTGTATCCTGTCATTCTTTGAGTATTTTTTTTTTTTTTGGTAGGTGAAGATTTCTTGGCTTATCTTGTATTTTGCTTGAAAACAATGATTTCTCCAAGGATTCCTGTTTCTTTTTAGTAGTGTGTGGTATTTAGAAGATCCAATTTCTTTATAATTCCTTATTGTATCATTGTTCTCCGACCCTATTAGTGGGGGAAAGTAGAGAATGTGTGTGTGTGTGTGTACACATATGCATGCAGATAGTACACATATGGTCTGCTGATTTCTCTTATTGATATGTATAAAACATGTTTATTAGATTTATATTTTATATTTTCTACATATAACTACATACATGTATGCATGTATGACTGTGTATATGCACGTGTGTATTTCTACCAGTAATTCCAACTCCACCTCATTACCATAGGGTTCACTATAGGTTTTATTTGTTTTCCATATTTGTAAAAATCGCCTTTTCTACAATTAGAGCCTGCCTCCCATCATCCTCAATATATTAATTTGATTTAATATCTATATGTATACAAACTAGTATCTCCATTGCACTTCTTCCCTTGCATAGACTCCCTGTTGACACAGCTTGGGCTTCAGTATTGAGTGATGGCTTTTTCTTAGGTAAGCATATCCCCTTTTCCCACCCGGTATCTGACATCTCCCCTGGGGCTGGCCTTCTACACAGATGCCTTCTGTGTTGTGCTTAGGCACCAACGACTTGTTCTGGACCACTGCCACTCCATTCCATACACACCATCTCCATTTACTAACCCATAAATGTTTGTGCTGCATGTAAAGGCTTTAGGATTAATTTAAGAAGGGAAAGGATTCTATTTAAGAATAGAAAGGAAGAAAAAAAAAAAAGAATAGAAAGGAAGAGAAAAAGCTCTATATGTTCATCAACTCATCTACTTATTGTGCTGATTGGTATCATTTTAGCACACTATTCATTATTGTTTGTTCACACTAAGAGCTGTTAGAAGAATTTGGCTGACTGTCCGTGAGAAAGTGCTAAGTCTGTCCATGCCCTACAGAAATATGGGGTGTAATGTTTTTAAAGGAAATAAAATCCAATAGATTAGGGGAAGTCACAGGAAGGCAAGAGAGCAGGTAAAGTCAGAAGTACATCAGATATTGTCACCCTGGGGAATAGCAAGTGAAAATGTCTATAGTTGAGAAAGAACATTGTTTTAGATGAAGAACAGAAATGGTGGTCTGTATTTTCTTTAATAGTAACTGAGGAAGGTAATCATCTAAATAATAGCAGCCAATAATTTGAGTCTCACTTGGAGACTTTCAATTGCCTATGACAGTAGTTCATAATGTTCCCCCAACTGCCCAATTAGAGAGTCCCTTCAACTCTAGATATCTTAAGTATCCATTAGCTGATTTAGGGTATTTAAATCCTAAATGTTTAGGATGTTTACAATTTATTATTTTTACTTTATTTTTTAATTTAATTTAAAGTTTGTATTTTAATTCCAGATAGTTAACATATAATATTATATTAGTGGGCATAATTTATTGACACCCCCCCTCCCTAAAATAGAATGGCTAGTTCCCAGTTGCCTAGCCAGTGAACTGTCAACATTGTCCTCTGTGACTGTATGGCTAGAACAGAGAACTAAGAGATCCTTAGAATATAAAAAGTTAATATTGACGTGGAGAGAATCCTTCTCCAGTTCTTGCTTCCACAAACTCAAAATTCCAGTTACATTCCATTCCATGATCAGATTGAAGTTGGCATTCTTAGGTAAGCACAGTTGAGAGAGAAATAGCCATCTTCAACCATGATTTTAAATTTCTCATGCAAGTAAGGAAATAGTTTTATCATTAAACAATCAATAACATAGGCAACTTGATTAAAGATGTCAATGTAGATTATAACAGTCTTAATCCACAAGCTAACACAGAACATTATTAGATTGTGATAATAAACAGGCATATCGAATGAGTCTTTGATTTGGAAAGGTATCTCTAGAGAAATGGCTCATGGAGGAACAATGATCTCAGTCCAAACTTCCTCTGAGTTATACTTTGCCTGAATTGGTGATATTGCTGGCATTCTCATATAATTACAATCAATTATATAATTGATCCCAGGGCCCTCAGATCCTGACTTGAGTTGAAATCACCACTCAACTGACTGAGCCACCCAGGGCCCTGAATTTTCATTTTTTATAAGCTCTTGAAGTATAACTGAAATAACTGAGCCAACCATTTGATTTCATTTTTTTCTTTTTCTTTTTTTTTTTTCCTTCTGGAATAGATGAATTGGTATAAAAGTACTTGGTGGGTATGTTTCCGTATGATTTCCTTTGAGGAGGTTTGATTATTTGTTTTGCAAACATTGTTCTGTTTCCCCAACTTACCCATACTTGATTCTTGTTAGTGCTGCCCTCGGAATCCTTACTCTTTCCTCTTTTCTTATTATGTGAGGCTGCACATGACTCAGCAGGACCTTAGGAAAAAGTGTCAAAAGATGCTGCCTTGTAACTTGATTACCAGACGTGTGTGTGCTCTTGTGCATGCCGTTTGAGTGTGATAGCCAAAGAAAAAAATGAATTTCAGGATAACACTCAGGTTTTCAAATTGAGAAATGTAGTTGGGGGAGGGATGTATAGGAAGGCTAGCAAAGTTCAGATAAAACTGGAGGAGTTGTGTTTATTTTCAGATGATTACGGGACATGTTTGTGTAAATGCCCAGCATGCTGATGTTGGACTGAGATAAAAATGAGAAAGCACTCATTTTAACCTATTTCACACTTAATAATGCATAACACTTGGAGTTTTTGCATGTTGGGAAAAAATGCAACATCTTATTTGGTACCTGTATGCTTCTAGATGAATTTAGAGTTAGGCCTCCTTGAAATATTAATTTTGCTCATGGGTTTCATTGGGCAATGTGAAAATGACTATTAGTTCTTTTGAAGTTGATAAAGTTATACTCGGAAATTTGAAAGTTTTCAGACTTAATTGGCCACAGATAGTTGCAAACTTATTCCAATTATTTCAGTTAAGGAATGAAGTATAGACCATATTAAAAACAAAATCAGGAAACGATTCTGATTAAGATGAAAGATCCATCACAAATTAAGAAATAAAAGTGTAATGCTGGTACTTCATGTTAGAGCAGGCCATTTAAAAAATCATGAAGTGAAACATAAGAAGGCTAGAAAAGTTTGGAGTAAGCAAGATAAATTATTTGGAAGACTCTGTGTTAATCTGCCATAAGGGTAAGAATCAATTTGGCTGATAGGCAACGAGTGACTTGTGTTTGATATCTGAATTTTTCAATCAGCATTTTCTGAACATGGTTTCTCATTATGATAATGACTAAAGGATTAATTATCACCATGAGAACAGTGATAATGGCACTTTGAACTGTACTTGTCACCATATGACACAGACTATTACTTTTTGTTTTTTTTTTGTTTTTTTTTTTTTGTATTTTAAGAAAGATATGTGCATTTGGAAGCATTTGATTCACTTGGTGAAAGTAATACTATTAAGTTGTTGGAGTTAAATGATGGGGAGACAACATTTTAAAAACACTACTTTCACACTGGCCATCCTTTTTACAGTTTTAATTGACCAGTTAAAACAGAGAATAATTAACAGAATCAGTGTGAATGCTTGTGTCAAATGCAGAGTTCAATTAGAATATTTGCTGGTTTCTTCTAAAATTCCCTACTGTAGCAGATAGAATGTTGTAAGAAATAATATTGCTAATTACCTTTCCAAAACAATATCCTTCACTAGCTCAAGTGCAACAGATTAGATGTAAGCCATTTAATGAGAATGGCATAGCATACTGGATTTTAATTTTAGATTATTGGATACATGCATGGTAGGCAATGATATAATTGAGAAATGACTATGTTACTAATTGATACTAATGGAGGCAAAGTATGGATTTTTTGGTATCATCATTTTTATGGGGACTAGAAACAATGTTTATTAAAATAATCAAATTAATTACTTAAATGATTATATTTTCTTTGTTCTAGAGTGCTTCATATTTGCCATATTAAGGAAGGCTGCTGAGTAAAAGGATAAAAAGTTTTGAAGTGCTGGGCACCTTTATTGTAGCTCACTGCCCACTTTGATGTAACCTATGGCAACACAGTTAAGATGACCACTTAAGTGTGCTTTCATTTCTTCATCTATTTTTAGATAGATTGTTTTAGAGCTACAGTAACTCAAACTCTTCTTAGCTAGTCTCATAGTAAGAAATGTATTTTACCATAAATACCAATGTGTTTTCTTTTTTCTTTTTTTTTTTTTTTAAAGATTTTGTTTATTTATTCATGAGAGTCACAGAGAGAGAGAGAGAGAGGCAGAGACATAGGCAGAGGGAGAAGCAGGCTCCATGCAGGGAGCCCAATGTGGGACTCAATCCCAGGACCCTGGGGTCACACCCCGGGCTGAAGGCAGACGCTCAACTGCTGAGCCACCCAAGTGTCCCACCAATGTGTTTTCATATATGTAACATAGAAAAAAGTTTCACTAAAAGTATTTTCTTTTTTTAGGGATTTTATTTATTTATTTATTTATTTATTTATTTATTTATTTACTTACTTACTTACTTACTTATTTGATGGAGAGACAGAGAAAGAGAGCAGAGAGAGAAGGACAAGCAGACTCCATGCTGAGTGCAGAACCTGATGTGGGGCTTGATCCTGAGATCATGACCTGAGCCAAAAACAGGATTTGGACGCTTAATCTGTGCCTCCCAGGAACCCCCACTAAAAGTATTTTCTTACCACATAGTGCACACTGATATTTTCCTTTTTGTTCCTTATGTATTTTATATTTAAAAAAAATACTGCTTATGACCACTAAGGTGATGAATCACAGCCTGCAGTTAGAAAATCCTAGTTGCAAGACCTTGGTACTAGGCCAGCATGGTGAAGGGCAGATCTGAAGGCAGAGATAAGCCAGGAATGCAACTACAGAACTCCACATATAGTGCATAGCAAATGATGTAAGTAAATGAGAACTAGTTACTAGGTTTTGAGAATAGTATTTTTGGGACACAAATATATTTCATACTCAATTAAAAATATTTTAAAATAGTAAAGGACCAAGGTGGGGAAAAAAAAACAGTAGATAATTCTGACACAAAAATATAATAGTTATTAGGACGCCTGGATGTCTCAGTGGTTTAGCATCTGCCTTCGGCTCAGGGTGTGATCCTGGAGTCCCAGGATTGAGTCCCACGTCGGGCTCCCTGCATGGAGACTGCTTCTCCCTCTGCCTGTGTCCCTGCGCCTCTCTCTCTCTCTCTGTGTGTCTCTCATGAATAAATAAATAAAAATCTTTTTAAAAAAGATAATATTTATTAATGTTTTGCATATGAGTTTTTGATAACTCTTCATGTGTGTGTGTGCACAGCTTATTAATAAAAATATGCTATTTTATAGTCTACTTTTTTCTCAAATATTATTTTACTTTATGATTTTTAATAGCTACAAATCACTATTGGGTAAAATTTCAATTTTAATCCTGGAATAAAAGTGTCAATGACATAGTAAGTTTGATTGTTTAGCTGCCCTACCAGAGGCGGGCTGCTCCTTGGTTATACCAGAAGTTTACAGCTTCCTTTTCCAAATCATAAATGAGTTAATTCTTATGCACTAGGATTTGCTTTTCTCTTTTAAAGGTAGTAGATGGAAGTCTTTGAAAGAACATGAAATACTTGGATATAAAATAAATAAAAAATGATCGACATATTACAAAGATAATAGAGGCTGGGGAAAGAGAGGAGTTTCACAAACATAAAGCGGAGCCCTTGACTTACTGAGGGAACAGGAAGATTAAGTGATCTCAGATCATAACTCCTTCTCTGCGTTGGAAACTTCCATAAACAGTTGTCACTGCAAATGGCCTTGGCCTCAGGATGCATTAATAATACCTGCTACAAGCCAATAGTGAATCCATTAATGTGTGTCCTCGATATAATTATTTTAAGTGACATATAATTAACTCATATCTTGTATATACCTAACAGTTCTCTTCAATGAACATGTGATGACTATATTAGTAAATCTCAGTTAAATGCTTATTGAGGACACTAAGTTTAGCGTGTTACTCTCCTTTGTGATTTATACGTTTGTGTCTCCCTAGTGATAAGTGTATATGTCCTTGGAGTGTGACAAACTTTGACATTAAAAAACAACAACTGAGGTCTAAAAAGGCAAGGAATGATAGATTTAGTTTATTTGGTGGACTTAAGTATTCATTTTAAGCTCAGGAATTTTTCTGTACCAGGTGCAGTCCCAGTTGGCTCTGTTGGTTAGGCAGGATAGCTTCCAAGCTGTAGTCTTCCTCTGTTTAATTTTTGAGAACAGTTTTGTCCTCCTGAGTTAGAAATTTAGATGTTTCTTTCCATATTCAAATTTTTACTGCTGGAAATAGTTTTCAAGTTCTCAAGGAATCCGTGGGCCATCTGTATACTATATCCATCATTCTCTAATTCAGTTTTGTTTATGCTGCTCTGAAATTGTTCACTTCCTATCTCCAATAGGTATAAATCCATTTATATCCCCAGATAGAGCCCTGAAACTCGGTTTTAAATTTGAAGGTAGGGAGGTCCCTGGGTAGCACAGTGATTGAGCACCTGCCTTTGGCCCAGGGCATGACCGGGGTCCTGGGATGGAGTCCCACGTCAGGCTCCCTGCATGGAGCCTGCTTCTCCCTCTGCCTGTGTCTCTGCCTCTTTTTCTCTGTGTTTCTCATGAATGCATGAATAAAATCTTTAAAAAAAAATTGGAAGGTAGGAAGGCACTTTTATTTGCATTTAAGGGTCAGCAATATGTAGCTGCTAACGGTATAGACTTTGGAGTTTAGATCCCAGCTCTATGGGATCCCTGGGTGGCGCAGCGGTTTGGCGCCTGCCTTTGGCCCAGGGTGCGATCCTGGAGACCTGGGATCAAATCCCACATCGGGCTCCTGGTGCATGGAGCCTGCTTCTCCCTCTGCCTATGTCTCTGCCTCTCTCTCTCTCTGTGACTATCATAAATAAATAAAAATTTAAAAAAAAATTAAAAAAAAAAAGATCCCAGCTCTATCACATACTGCCCAGGTGGCACAGCCTAGGCATGTCTCCATTTTGTTCCTTCCTAATCTGCAAAAAATGGAATATAAGACTCTACCTGTCTCATAGGGTAAAGAACTTGGTGAGAGAATTTATGTAACACACATTTATACTAACAGTTAGTAAATGTTATCTATCTCTATTTTTTCCTTAGTGTCTGGGATGGTCATAACTGAATACATGTTATTGGATGAATGAATACATATTATAGAAAAATAGCTCAGAGGCATCTTGTTTACCCAATTACTTTATGTAAAATTCAAAAATAAAAGCAAATTACTTTATATTCTCTAAAACACCTAGTGTTTTATATTTCAAGTGATATTTAATGAGTGGGATGTGGAGAATGAAATTAGCAGTAAATATCAGAAAACAAAGTGTACTCTGTCCTAGAGTAAAAGTCATTTGTAATCAAGTTGCAGGAAAAGTGTATCCTGTAACGATCAAGGTCATCTCTCTTTCAGAAGTTATTTTAAATGTATATTAAATTATATACTTACATGCGTATATTTGCACACATGTATAGGAGCCATATGAATTTTACACTGTATTCTTGAAAAGTATATCAGAAGTATGTGGCTGCTATGGACTTCAGGATTGTTCACATAAATGCAGTGCTATTCGAATATCTCCAAGACTTGTTCTCAGAATAAATTTATTCTGGCAGTGGATTAGAATCCAGAATGAAGACCTTTATATTCAAAGTAATTAGCAGTACTTAGTAGTATTAGCAGCTTGACCCTGAATTCTGTGGTCTCTTCCCTAGACTATGTATAGATGTTTGCGTCAAGCAGTGTCTAACCAGTGTACAAAAGATATTAAATTATAGGGAACACATAATAGAGGCTGTGGAGCGGCTTTGGCAGTAGAATGTGCATCTGGAAGTTGATGAGGGTGGGTGGAAGCTAAGAGGATACTGAACTTGACTCATGTACTTATCATAATGTGGCAAGTTGTAACTTGTTTCCGACTTCCTTAGGAATTCTTAGAAAATAAAATATATCCCACATTGACTTTTAAATTTACATAATATGAGACATTCTACAGAGTAGAATAAAAAAAAAAAAAACTGTGGAAAATTGAAGTCCACATCTGTAGGTTCAACTTGGGTTGTTTTTCTCGAACCACTGATCCATTTCATCTTAAGAGAAAAGAATCACATTTCTATCTCAGAACTCAGGAACAATTACTTTAGTGAAAAGCTGAAATTCATAGTTAAAACTTAGGATAAAATCTTTCCTTAAATAAAACGTTTTTTAAAAAATATGTAACTGGGGGAGACAGCTAGATCTCTAGACATAAATGTTATAAAATGATAGGTTCAGGAGAAACTAAGCCTTGGAAAAAAGAATCCGAGGAGGCTAAGGTATGGAAACACGACGTGATCGTTTATGTTTCTATTGCATTCATCAGTTTTTCAGAAAAGAAATATAGCACATTTTAAATGATATATGTGAATTAGAACTGTATTGTTCTTGAATACTGTAAGCGTAATGTTGCTTGCGTAGATGCTGCCTTTGGAAGTAATATTATGTCTAAAATGTGTGTCAAACTTTATTAAACCTCTTTTTACCTCATTCTCTTAGTTAAATTACTGTGAATTTGACAAATTTGGAGCTAAAAGACAATGGAAGACTATTCATTGAAACGCACTTAATTGAACTTCTGATTCAACAGCTATATTTCATTTCCCCACATTTTCCTCTCTTCATTTTCTTATCTTCCTCATGGCTATATTTTATCATTGTCTTTCTGGCCATAATTTATTCATTCCATTATTCCTTTCTACCCCTTCCTTTTTTATTCTGGCTTTCCCCTTCTTCCTCTCTCCTCTCTCTTCAACAAGCCTGAATCTTCATGGCCTGATCTTCTGCATCTCAGGTGTTTCCTATGCACAAGAATGCAAATAGGGTCTTAGAAAAAGAGAGGTGAACAAAAATCACATAGTTCTATTATTGGTTGCTCTGTGCATAGTCTATTAATTAGGTGTTCAAATTAGCTGTAACCTGGTGTTCATCTGGATGACTGGAGCCTGATTTATCCAAATTTGCTTGGAGTTGACATGCAGGCTAAGGAGATCAGGGATCGGCTGTTTCCAGGGCCGAACATCTCCATCCTTTCTCAGGCTTTTCCACAAAGGAGAATGATGCTGGTTATCAATTTGAATTTTTTGAATTTTATCAATTTTGAATTTTTTGTGACCCAAAAAATATATATATTTAATGTCATTATAAGTGGTTTTATTTTGTTTATTTATTCATGATAGACACACACACACACACACATACACAGAGAGAGAGACAGAGACAGAGACAGAGACAGAGACAGAGACACAGGTAGAGGGAGAAGCAGGCTCCGTGCCGGGAGCCTGATGTGGGACTGGATCCCGGGACTCTAGGATCACGCCCTGAGCCCAAGGCAGATGCTTAACTGCTGAGACACCTAGGTGTCCCCATTATAAATGTTTTAAAGACAATATTGCTAGAATAACTTTATTTGCAAGATTAGCAAATGCTTTTAGGATCACTAGTCTTATATATTTTTTCCATTTTCTTAAAAAAAGTATATTCTACCTAGAAAAGATCAAAATACTGAATCAAAAAATGACTCGGCAAGCATATTAAATGTGATAGAGTAAAATTTATGGCTATAAAATTTTTGTTTGCTGTTTCAAAGATATCTACATGGAAAATTATTAATCAAATGATATTTCAATGGAAAAGCAACCATGTCTTTCAGAAAAGCATCCTTTCCATTTTTAAATGGAGTATCTTTTATGAGTTTTAGGGACTCTCATGTTAATGAGGCATTCTGTATTGGTGAGACCCTTTGATGATTGCTACTTTTCTGTTATATTTTTGAAAGCCTTCCCTTTCAAACAATTTTTGCAAACTTAATATTATTGTATTTATGAACTTTTAAAGAAACTATCAACTACTCTGAAATTCTTAAAGAAATTGAGAGAATTAAATGCTTATGGGAAGTGTACTTAAGAAAAACGATTTCTGGGATCCCTGGGTGGCGCAGCGGTTTGGCGCCTGCCTTTGGCCCAGGGCGCGATCCTGGAGACCCGGGATCGAATCCCACGTCAGGCTCCCGGTGCGTGGAGCCTGCTTCTTCCTCTGCCTGTGTCTCTGCCTCTCTCTCTCTCTCTCTCTCTCTGTGACTATCATAAATAAATAAAAAAAAAAAAAGAAAAAAAAAAAGAAAAACGATTTCTTTTAATCAAATTTAGTTGCCTGAGTTACAGTCTTATTTATGTAGTGGCCAATAGTTGCTTGGATTTTTAATTTTACAGTGACTCTTCTTGTTTAAAGATCTCTATCTTATAATTCTCTGACCTTCCTGTTTCTTCTACTGCCTCCATTTAAAAAAAAAAAAAGATTTATTTATTTGAGAGAGTGAAAGCACAGGAGAAGGGGCAGAGAGAGAGAGAGAATGAGACAGTCTTGAGCAGTACTGCTTCCATTTTTAATGAAAACATTTTAAAAATTCAAGTAAAGGATTTTAAGTTCATTGTTATGAGTTCTCTATAAAGAATCTATTAACAGAATTTTCTCCATCAAGATGGAAGATGTGGGGATCCCTGGGTGGCGCAGCGGTTTGGCGCCTGCCTTTGGCCCAGGGCGTGATCCTGGATATCCGGGATCGAATCCCACATCAGGCTCCCGGTGCATGGAGCCTGCTTCTCCCTCTGCCTGTGTCTCTGCCTCTCTCTCTCACTGTGTTCCTATCATAAAATAAATAAAAATTAAAAAAAAAAAGAATTAAAAAAAAAAGATGGAAGATGCATATTGGAAAACTATTCTCACCCACTTATGTCCCGTCAACCCTGCACAGGATAAGTCAAGGATGTGGAAATGCAGAGATGTCCTGATATATCTGAATTCTTGGTTCTTATTTGTCACGCTGCAAAAGTAGAAGGCAGCTAGGATGCCACGATCATTGTTGTCTTGTTGCCTCCATTCCTCATCATTAATAGGAGTAATAGAGACTCTCTGGGAGGTAGTACAGCTTCATCTCTCTTGGATAAATCTTCTTCCCTCTTTGTACTCTAACCATATTGCCTTCCTCAGTTTCTTCATGTCCTTTCTAACCTCAGGGCCTTTGTACATGCTGTTCTTTCTAGCTGGAATAATTCAATAATTCCTGATATATATATATATATATATTATATATATATATATGGAATTGATATATAATATAAATATATATATAATATATATATATCAGGAATTGATATATAATATAAATATATATATAATATATATTCCTGTAATATATATTAATTACATTAATTGCCATCAATTCTATAAATCTTAGTTTAAATGTGAGAGAGCATCTTTTGAAGGACTCTTCTGACTACCCAGATTTGATAAGTTTTCCAAATAAACCTTCCCAAAACAGAATGTATTTCTTCCTACCACTTACCACAATTGCAATGAATGTAAATGTTAATTCTTTCTGTAAATCTTTCTCTCACATCTGCTTTTGCTACTGGTCTAAGCAGTCCATCATGGTAAGGAGTGTCTTTGCCTTGCTGATAGCACTCCCTGGTGCCTAGAAGAATTCCTGGAATATAGAAGTTACACAATAATTATTGGTTGAGAAAAGAAGGAAAAAAGTTAGATTTATGAAGACATTGATTATTTTCCAGTTCCTTTGGTCTAACCTTTTACAAAATGAGTGTGTAGGAAATATTTTGAAAATGTCCACAAGCTAATAACTTTTCAAAGTCATAATTAGAATATTTGAAGGAAGTGACAGGGCCATAAAGTTATGGTGTAGCATCACAGACACCACATTGGTGTTGAGCAAATGCAGAAGAAAGTAACCCCTGGATTCAAGGATTTAGACACATGGAGTATCACAGAGGTGGTTAGAAACACACGATATTGGAAATAGTATTTTGAGTTTGATCAACAACTGGTCTTTTTTTCATTCAACAATCAGAGCACACTCTATGCAAAATGCTCTAGAAAATCCTTGTGAGATAGAAAACTGAAGAAAAAGTATCTAAACAGCCTTCAGTATAAAGGGCAAAGCAGAATAAGGAGGGCAAAACTGGCAACATGAACTAAATGCAATATTAGAAGTATAGGCAGAGTTTTATGAGATTCCAGGCATATCAGGAGCAGAGAGCAGATGCAGGAGGTAGGAAAATGCATGACACATAATAGAAAATGGCAAAGAGGCCAACTGAGGACTATTCTGAGCAATGTTGGGTGCCATCCATGGTAAGAAATTTTGAGGGCAAGAAATACATAATTCATGCTTGCTTAATTTTTATTTTTGCTTCTTTTTCCACAGGTAGCTTTGAAGTCAAGGTGGGGAATAAATGAAACTAGTGAGGAAATGAGACAGACAGTGGTAACAGATAAGAGCCTTTTAAAACATTTCAGGTAAGAGAAGATCAAATTATGCCTTGTATTATTAATGGATCAGACATACAAAAAATTTGGATAAATGAACACTTTCTTTTTTTTTTAATTAATTTTTATTGGTGTTCAGTTTACCAACATACAGAAAAACACCCAGTGCTCATCCCATCAAGTGTCCACCTCAGTGCCCGTCACCCATTCCCCTCCAACACCCGCCCTCCTCCCCTTCCACCACCCCTAGTTCGTTTCCCCGAGTTAGGAGTCTTTATGTTCTGTCTCCCTTCCTGATATTTCCCAACATTTCTTTTCCCTTCCTTTATATTCCCTTTCACTATTATTCATATTCCCCAAATGAATGAGAACATACACTGTTTGTCCTTCTCCAATTGACTTATTTCACTCAGCATAATACCCTCCAGTTCCATCCACGTTGAAGCAAATGGTGGGAATTTGTCGTTTCTAATGGCTGAGTAATATTCCATTGTATACATAAACCACATCTTCTTTATCCATTCATCTTTCGATGGACACCGAGGCTCCTTCCACAGTTTGGCTATTGTGGCCATTGCTGATAGAAACATCGGGGTGCAGGTGTCTTCTTGCAAGATACATCCACAAAGGCAAAAGAAACAAAAGCAAAAATGAACTATTGGGACTTCATCAAGATAAGAAGCTTTTGCACAGCAAAGGATACAGTCAACAAAACTAAAAGACAACCTACAGAATGGGAGAAGATATTTGCAAATGACATATCAGATAAAGGGCTTAGTTTCCAAAATCTATAAAGAACTTATCAAACTCAACACCAAAGAAACAAACAATCCAATCATGAAATGGGCAAAAGACATTAAGAGAAATCTCACAGAGGAAGACATGGACATGGCCAACACTTTCTTTTTTTAGTTTTTTTTTTTTAACTTTTTATTGTAAATCATATCAAACCTATGGAAAAGTAGCAAGAATAAAAGTAGCACACTTGTAAACCTTTTACCTGGATTCACCTGCTAACATTTTTACCCCATTTACTTTGCCATTTATTCTCTCTCCATATACATACAAACATCCCATTTTTTTCAGTTGTTTTGAGAATAAGTTACCTTACATAATGACCCTTTACTCTTAAATATGAGTGAAAATTTTCATTTTTCATGTTTGTTGAGTAATATGAGCCTTTTATCATGAATAATATTTAAGAGATTTTTAAAAATTAAAATTATTAAACAGAAAGAAAGTAAAATAATTGGTAGCCTTGAAGTTTTATTATATTTCTAAACTAAAATAAGAATCCTGCTCCATCATTCATTTCATCAAAGAAACAGATTTGCAGAGGAACTGTCTTAGCACAAACATATTTCTTTATTTTTCTTTTCTCTCCCAGGTTAGTATATGTTGTGCCCAAGATTACATATCCGAGAAACCACCAAGGAGCCGGTTTGTGTTTTGCACAGAGCCTTCCCTATGATTATTACATATCATTCAACTAGTATTTAATCAAGACTTTAAGGACCAACCTACTCATGAGGTGAAAAAGGCAAAGTTACAGTTATAG
Organism: Vulpes lagopus; assembly: GCF_018345385.1. Classification (NCBI taxonomy): domain Eukaryota; kingdom Metazoa; phylum Chordata; class Mammalia; order Carnivora; family Canidae; genus Vulpes; species Vulpes lagopus. The sequence continues at coordinate 28,278,271 of NC_054847.1, read as the reverse complement.
TGAAAGTTACTGCTTTGAATTCCCTGAATTTTTATTCTAAAATATCAGTTACCAATCACTTGGCATGAATTCTCACTCTAAAACTCCGGTTAGTAGCCGTTAGGCCTGAATTCAGTATATGTATTCTGTTGTGTGTGGTGAAAAGCCACAGATATGATTGATTACTTTTAGTAATAGAGTCATATAAAAAATGCACAGTCATTTATATTATAAAACCTCTTTATTAATGGTAGGTTAGGGGAATGTTGTTTTGACAGTCCACAGAAGGTATCTTATTGTGCATTTATGTTATTCACTTGGCCAATATTTGCTCATTTGGTCTTTTTAAGTGAAGACAATAACATTTTAAAAGTTAATAAGTTTTATAATTACTCAAGAGACTCGGTGATACAGAAAGTATAAAGAATAAAATAGTATCACTTCTACTTCTTCCACACAGAGGTATCCTCCTCTATTGATGTCTATATTTTTTTAGTCATATATACATTAATGTTTAATATGCTTGCAATAATACTGAGGTACATCATACAATCATACGGTGTGGTCAATTTTGTTTCCATTATCACTTTGTGAGAAGTTTCCCAAATCAAAGAATCCATTTGAATATCTCATTTTAATTGTCAAATAATATGCAGAATTGTTTTTTCTTTTGATTTTTTAATACATTATTTATTTATTCATGAGAGACACACACAGAGAGAGAGAGAGGAAGAGACACAGGCAGAGGGAGAAGCAGGCTCCATGCAGGGAGCCTGACACGGGACTTGATCCCGAGTCTCCAGGATCACTCCCTGAGCCGAAGGCAATGCTAAACCGCTGAGCCACCCGGGCTGCCCTACAGAATTGTTTTAACATGAGAATTTAATTTATCATTTTTGTAGCTGGTCACTGAAATATTTCTAGATACTTTTGGTAATATAGAATAATCTTTGATGTGCATCTTTATGTATAAATATTTTCTCAATTCTCTATTTCTTTAAAATAAATTTCTTTTAAAAAATATTTTATTTATTTATTTGTGAGAGACAGAGAGAGAGCAGGAGCTGAGGGCATGTGGGAAGAGGCAGGGGTAGAGGCACGCTCCCCACTGAGCAGGGGGCCTGATGCAGGGCTCAATTCCAGGCCCCCGAGATTGTGACCTAAGCTGAAAGCAGACATTTAACTGACTGAGCCACCAAAGCACCCCTAAAATAAATTTCTGTAAATTGAATTCTTACATTAAATTAAATAAACATAAAAAAAAAATCTGACTACATATTGCCCAAGAGTATTCTAAAAGGTCTATACTAACATGTAGTCCAAAACCAGAAGCTTACTTAATTAAAATGTTTGTATTTTCCATTTATATTGATTTAACTCTTAAGTGTGTTGAACATTGTTTTTGTGTTTATTGTCTGGTTCAGTTTATTTTATGAATTGTTAGTTGATGTCTTCTCTATCATTCTCTTGGTATACTAGTGTTTTTATTGACCTATTAAAGCCCATTTTATATTAAAAGTATTATTTCCTTTTTATACATGCTTAGTAAATGTTTTAACTTAAAGAAAGAATTTAAAGGAGTACCTGGGTGTCTAAGTCAGTCAAGCATCTGACTTTGACTTAGGTCATGATATTAGGGTCCTAAGATGGAGCCCTGGGTTGGGCTCCCCACGCACTGGGGAGTCAGTTTGTCTCTCTGCCAAACCCCCACTTGTGTGCCCATGTGCTCTCTCTCTTTCTCTCAAATAAATAAATAAAATCTTAAGAAAATATATTAAAATATATTTTTTTGAAATTCTTGGTTAGAATGATAAAACCAATGGTGTCATAGAGAATTTTATGATTTCTATAGTAAACCTTTTAAAAATTCAGTCAATTTTGATAGGTTTATCTATCAAAATCTCTCATCCTGAGTATAAGTTGTAGAGACAAGTAACTCTAGATTAAATTCAAACACTATTTAAAAATGCAGTGTAGGGATGCCTGGGTGGTTCAGTGGTTTAGTGCCTCCCTTCAGCCCAGGGTGTGATCCTGGAGTCCTGGGATCAAGTCCCACGTCAGGATCCCTGCATGGAGCCTGCTTCTCCCTCTGCCTGTGTCTCTGCCTCTCTCTCTCCCTCTCTGTGAATCTCATGAATAAATAAATAAAATCTTTAAAATAAATAAATAAATAAAAATAAAAATGGAGTGTAGTTGAATTTTAGAAATCACAAAGCCATTGACTGCTTATAATTGACAAATTGTCTTTTTATAAATAGGATTCTCAGTGTTCTACCTTATTTTTGCATCCTATATGATAATTTACAATGCACTTTCCCCTATACCATAAGTTAACTATTGGGTGCCTGAATCCAGTTAAAACATGCAGAAGAAAAAAAAAAAAACATGCAGAAGAGGGGATCCCTGGATGGCTCAGCAGTTTAGTGCCTGCCTTCGGCTCAGGATGTGGTCCTGGAGTCCCGGGATCGAGTCCCACATCTGGCTTCCTACATGGAGCCTGCTTCTCCCGCTGTCTGTGTCTCTGACTCTCTCTCTCTCTCTCTGTGTCTCTCATGAATAAATAAATAAAATCTAAAAAAAAACATGCAGAAGAGTTTTAATTATCTACAGGTCATGACTGTGGAGACTTGTTGCAATTTTGAGTTCAGAGAATCCAATGTCTTCACATTTGGCTTTGGCAGTCAGCATGGTCGGGAGAAGTGATGTTGATCTTGACCTCAGTGAGTTTAAGCAGTAAGGCTTTCTGCTGCTGACCCCTGGGCAAACATCCTCCATGCAGTTGGTAATTTAATTTTACCTTTTGTTCAAATCCCTCCCTCCACCGAATACAGTCCTGACCCATGCCTGTCAAATCTTGCATTTCCAACTAAATAACCACATAACAATAATTTATTGCTGAGTAGGAACTTTCCTTTTTTAGAAGAGGCACCCCTGAGCTGATTTATTTGCCAGATTGTGCCAGATATTTTATATTTGCCCTCATCCTTCCAATCACTTTCTATCCTTCTCTGCCTAGGGGAGTTATCTGTATGGATACCATCAGCAGGGCTTCCCTTCCCCAATTTCCACTTATTTTCGGCCAGTGGGGAAAAATGGGAAAGAAAGAAGAGGGAGAGGTTAGGGTATTTATTCTCCTGGCTAAAATCCATGTTAAGTTACCTGTTTTAACTAAAGGTTGCACCTCCTTGAGTAATGGCCTGTTGTATGTGATTCTTGCTCCCCACTGGTTTCAGGAAGTTCCAGCCCCCAATCATCTCTTCCATTTCAGTGTAGTAACAACGCCATTGCTGCTAGTCCTAGAGTCCCTGAATACTCCTTAGCAATTAGTTATTACTTCATATTTACTACTTTCTAATTAACTTTTTTTGGTAATAAATTATATTTATTATCTATTACTGCGTAACAAATTACCTCTAAACTTCTGAGCTTAAAACGGTAATAAATGATTTTTATGTCACTGTTTCTGTGGGTCAGGAATTTAGGAGTGGTTGAATGGATAGGTTTGAGAAACAATTTTCTGTGGATCCCTCACATATCTGCATTTATTAAGAGAAAAGACATTGGTTGCCTTAATTCTGTGCTACTTTCTCAAGTACATTTGCAGATCAACTTGCCTCGGAAGATAGATAATTCTTTCTCTTACTTGAACAGAGTATAGCATCCTTAGTGATAAAAGATTTGGGTTTCCTAAACTCAGGATTTCTCTCATGTAATACAGCTCACCGTGTATACAGGTGTTACCTGACCCCATTCACATTGCTCTACAGGAATTAAGACTCAAACCCAGCTCAAGAAAAAGCTAATAATCCAATTATTGTATCTGTCCTCAAAAAAAAGTTCTTTGTTTCTGACCCAGGAATCTTGTGTCTGCTGCAAGTATCCATGAAAACAAGGCCGGGTAATATATTAGTCGGCAAGTAGGGCAATATCTTAAACCTTTGACAATTCTTGACAGGTAGTTTTGGGTTAGGGTTTCTCAGGGGGCTGCAGTCATGGTGTTGGCATGGACTGTAGTCATGGGAAGGTCTAACTGGAGATGGATGTTTGACTTCCAAAATGGCTGACTCACATGACTGGCAAGTTGATGCTGGCTTTTGTCAAGAGGCCTTGGTTCCTTGCCACGTGAAATATTCCATAGGCCATTCTGACTATTTTCCCAACACAGTAGCTGATTTCTCCAGAGTCATTGATCCAAGGTAGAAGGCACAATGTCGTATGACCTGACCTCAGAAATCACATTGCTATTTCCATAATATCCTATTGGCCTCACTGGATAACACATCTACTCAGTGTGAGAAGTGACTATACAAGGACATGAGTACTGTGAGGCAAAGATCATTGTAGGTCATTTTGGAGGCTACCGTATAAGTTGTTCTCAGGATATCCTAGTTTGTGTCTAATGTCTCTTTCCTGACTGAAACTTCTTTACATGTGCTCTTAGCTCCTGTGGGCATGTTTGTATTTAAATGTGTTCTCCTTACTCTCTCTCTCTCTCTCCCTCCCTTTTTTAAAAAATATTTTATGTATGTATTTGAGGGAGAAAGAGAGAGAGTGAGAGAGAGCATGAGTGGGGAGGAGAAGGAGAAGCAGACTCCTCGCTGAGCAGGGAGCCTGATACGGGGCTCAATTCCAGGACCCAAGGATCATGACCTGAGCCAAAGGCAGATGCTTAACCAACTGGGACACCCAGAAGCCCCTCTCTTTACTCTCTTAGGGCAAACACTCCTAAGATCATGAATTTCATTTACAACCATATATCAAGTTACAATCTTTGAGTAATTTGGCCAAAAATTGCAATCAGTATGAGACTAAAGATACCCCAAATTTAATACTCCTTCCAATATTCAAAACAGTTGTTTTTGAATAAGAAATAGAAAATGAATTGAGAGCAATAATTTTGAAATCTTCTTATGTAAATTGGATTAAGTTGTAGGCAAATACTTACTTAAGTGGGATAATTGAAAGAATGTGTCTATCAAAATATTTTTCCCAGTCTCTTAACAGAATATCTCTATCTATTGTCAAAGTTAGTATTGGAGAGTCATCCAAGAAAGTCTGTATTTTGTCTTAAGGCATTGCATTTTATTTAGATGGGCAATGCATCACCTTGGTCTTTGGTCAATAGTCTTAAAATTCTATTTATTTATTTATTTATTTATTTATTTATTTATTTATTTATTATCAGGTTCAATCCCTAAATACATATTGTCACCTAACAGAAAGCACATACATGGAGGGGTGATTTTATGGGACATAAAGGCTTGAAAAAGTCCAGAGACCCATGTGGTTTTGTGCAGTGAGGTTTTAGACAATCTGGTACTATATTTGAAGGTGCCTGAAGGAATGACAGCGCTTGTAAGAAATTCTGTACTCCTCACAAATTCAACTTCAGTTGACCCTAATAGCAGAAATGCACTAGTAATTCAGTTTTTAATGAAAGAAAGATGAACAGTTGTGTAAACAAGTTTGAAGAGCTGTGAATTACTTCTTTTACAGAAAGTAAAGTATTAGGTGACTGCAATAGTGATGATATACTTAGGCGTATTCTGAGGTTAGAAATCTTACAGAAAGGGCACCCCCCACCCCCAGTTTTCAGTGAAAGTATAATTTAGTTTTTGTCTGTGTTTTGAGCTGAAATATTAGTTTACATTTAAACTTTTTTCTTTCTTTCCTTTTAATTCATTCCTTTAACAGTTCTCTTTTCTGCAGCTTCCTTGACAGAAAAAGCTATGGAGTTTTTCAAATCTAATAAGCAAGATTAGAAGGGAGACATCCCTCAACCAAACCTCCACCAAAAGACCGCAGGTCTTTAGTGTATGGGAGGTCTTCGGAGCTATTAATCTGGTAAAGCCTCTGACAGCTCGGAGTGCTTTTATAGATGCCTGGGATGGGCGCTGTGTTTTTAGTGTAAAACAACTCTAGGTTCTGAAGATACCTCAGCTTTTTACTGTGAGGGTCAGAGCATGAGTACACTCGTTCGAGGCATCTAAGGAGAGAGAGAAATGAACACAACTGTACACTGCATGCTTGAATCCCCCGAGTGTGACACTGAAACCCACTTTTGAATGATGCTCGGCATATTCCCATAAAGCCCCCTAGCTGAGACAGAGACAAAATAGCTCTGTTAATCTAGTGCCTGCTGCCAGAGCTGCTGTTCAGGTTCAGTGTTCAACCTCTTTGATACTTACTTTGCAACTGAGTGTGGATTATTCTATTAGATCTCCAGATGTAGGATTGTAGGACAGACTTCAATAAACAGAATCACAGGTGCTCTCACCAAGTGCCCCTTTTGCCCTTCAGCCAACCGAGGCTAAGTCTCCCTTCACCAGTTGTTAACTATTCTGAGATTGAGCCAATGAGACTAATAAACTTATTTTCCACAGTTATGACTCTCTCCTTCTTCACTCTTCTCCCTCCTTCTCCCCTTTCAGCCCTCTTTCTCTCCTTCTTCTTCTTACCCTCCCTCCCACACCTTCCTTGTTAGAGATGAACAAGAGAAGCTTCAGTTACTTCTGAAAGCCACCTTAACACACTAGAAGAAACAGCCACAGGATAATGGGAGATGGGAGAAGTAAGCCCCATGACAATATCCTTAGGCCATTTGAAATGGGGTTTCTTTTAGTTGCATCTGAAATCATCCACTTTGGCACATGGAACATATGGAAAAAAGAGAGGCAAGCAGAGGCCTGGCATGAGTGGCTCTGCTTGTTGGTCATCCTCCAGAATTGGGGTAGAGTTTGGAAAGGTGGGAAGTATTAAAATATTTTATGTTACTATGTGTTTTAGAAAGATCAGTTTGTTGGTAGTGACCAAATAGATAAAAACTGGGGGAAAAGTGTGCCTGTTCCATGGTTTGGCCAACCTTCAATGGCAGACTAAGTATTGTCTTCTAGGAGGTCACGTCAGAGCCATCCATTAGGCCCCCGCTTACTCGGGGAGTTCTTCTATTAGCTTATTATGTTTCTGCATGAGATTTTGCTTGAAAAAAAAGGTTTATAATCAAAGACTGAAAACTACTCTTTAGTAATACATACCCATTCTGTCATTGATCTGTGATAAACATGATGAGTGCCTCAGAAATTGTGTGTCATATGTCATCCATTTGCATCTTTACCTGACTTCTTCCGTCTATACTTGACTTCTGGCAAGGCCATCGTTGTTCAGTGTTCTCATTTAGCCTGTCATCACTTCCCTTTCCATGTGAGGATGAAGTAGAGGTATAGCCCTTCCATCTTCCTGTCTTTCATTCTCCTCTCCAATACCGCTTAACAGGAAGTATACAATTTTTTCAACATTCAGTACAGATCCTCAACTCATAGGCATAATTTTTTCTTCCAGGGATGAATTTGGCCCTAAGATCTTGGTTTGCATCATACTGTTAGGAAAAAAAAATGCATTTTGCATTTTTATGATTACCGAATATTTGTCTTTTTTTCCTCCCATTTTGAGTCCGATAAGTGTATTTGTTGTTTACATATTTTGTGAGAGTAGGTGAATGGCAGGTGTTCACTGGATCCAATCAGAATGTACCAATTTCCCTGTTTAAGTCAGCAAACTTTCTGCATAAATAGGAAACAGTAGTCATAGCAGAAGCATCAACAGCTACCTTCAGAAAGAGAAAACAAAATGTCCTAATGCAGGATTTTTTATGTATAATTCAATTGCTTTGGTAAAATATCTACTGGCAAAGCTGAACCTAAACAGCATTTCACATGCATCCTAAACAGCTTGCCTGAAGACTGAAGCATACTCTGCTTATATACTTTCTGAAATCTATCTATATTTTATTTTGTCTTGGAAAAAGATTAAAGAATAGAATTATATTAGAACTGGTGGAGGCATGATCCATGCCCCCTTGATTATATTGAAACATTAAAATGTCATCAGCATGTTAATTTTGTCATCTCAACTGCACGAGATTTATTCAGCACTTCTATCTATTACATTACTGTGGAAACACAATTTATTCTGATTGTGGAAATGTCATAGGCAGCAACTAAAAACATCTGGAATTCTTGGTTTAGAAAGAATGCCTGGTTTCAATAATGCTATTTCTAAATTAACTTTATCTATGAAGAAGGCAGGAATCACGCATTTTTAAATTATTCAATTTGAAATATTCATTTGGCTCACCAGTTTTAACTGAGGAGGTTAAAAACTAAAAACTAAAAAAAAAAAAATTAAAAAAAAGGGTAAAATTTGTGGGAAAGGAACTATTGTTTTTTAATGGTTGGGAAAAATAAAATGGTCTTCAATGAAAGTGTAATTTCAGGAAAATATAGTAACTTGATTTTTTTGTTTGTTTGTTTTTCCTCTTCATTATGGCAAGAAAAGCTTGACTAAGTCTGTGACACATCTAGAAAGTAGAAGCAAAGGAGAGAGATGGGTAATTAATTCCATGAAGACAAAAGAATTGTCAGAATGGCACAAAGAAATATAAATTTTGCTTTTACGCTTTACTTTCTCCTTTATAAAATCTGAACATAGAGTACATTTCTTTGCTACCGCTGAGATGAAAGCCCTTCCCTTGCTAAGGACTTGTATACAAGGTGGTGAGGGAGGAAAGAAGCACAAGTTGGTTGATAATAATTTAGGGATTTTCTCAGTATGCATATCTGTAATTTGTTATCTGAGGTATCTAAATCCTGAAGCTCTGAAAACTGAAATAAATGCCCACTGAGTTGCAAAAATTGAAGCTGACCTAATGTGAAGTTATATTCTGCATTTCATTTACCTGACTATTCATAATTTCACCGAAGAATTACTAATTCTAATTACTAATACTAATGCAATTATACGGTGCTGCCCCATACCTCATGTAGAATAATTCTTCCCTAGAACTTGAAAAACTCTAAGTCACAAAACTCATCTTGTTGGAAAAGTTTCAGATAAGTGGGTTATGGATCTGTAGTAAATTCTAGAGTCCACCTCCCTGACTCTCACCACATCAGAGCAGATTGTTTCCAACTTGTGTGGGCTTGACATTTTTTTTCTTTTTTTTTTTTAAACAGATTTTTATGTATTTATTCATGAGAGGCACAGAGAGAGAGAGAGAGAGGGGCAGAGACACAGGCAGAGGGAGGAGCAGGCTCCCTGCAGAAGCCCATTGTGGGACTTATCCCGGTTCCTGGATCACGCCCTGGGCCCTGTGTGGGCCTGACGTAAAAATCTTCTGCCGTGAGGCATTATTTGAAACACCTGTGCTCATGTCTTAGCTAAAATCCACCTTCAGGTTTCGCATCTAGTATTAACATTATTTTGGCAAACACTATGGAAAATAAATATTATTATGCTTATTAGATACATGCAGCTGCTGCATTCCTGCTTTTTATTTTTAACACTCTTCTGATTTGGGAATATTTTTAGATTTACAGAAAAGTTGCAAAGATAGTACAGAGGACTCCCGTGTACCATCACCATGTCCCTATCTCTTTCCTGCTATTTTAAAGAAGCTGATATTACCAAAGTTCAGTGCTCAGATGTCTGCTGATTGGCTAATCAAACTGCTTCCCCCCCTTTTTTTAAGGTGCCCTTATTGAGCTCTGCACATGGCTTCTATTTATGATCCTTAATTCTTACAACAAGTAAGTTAAGTGAAGATTACTTTTGCACAGCTTAGAAGGGGAAAAATGAAGGTCAAGGAGAGGAACTGGCCAATGTAGGGCAGTAGTTCTTCAATAACAGAACTAAGTGTCTAACTCAGGACCTCAGGGGCTCCAAAGCACAAAATCTCTTCAAAGCCCACCACTATTATCAGCCCCTGCCTTGTTGAGGGCCCCTGGTCAGCAGAATTTGTCTTCCTTCCTCAAGCTCCTATTTGGTCCCCTGGCTGAAACTACACCCTCTCTTACCTCACTCAGGGATGCTCCCCCAGAGCCTGTGGGAGATTGGGAGGCCAGCCCATGGAGTTTAGCAAGATAAGCATTAGCAGAGGGAAAAACTTATTTTTGCCACTTTTGAGGTTCAGGAATAAGGCCTTTCATGGCTTCTTCCTTTGTTTATGCAAAGGCACTCCAGTAGCATTGTCATGTGTTCTTTGTCTTCTTTTTTTTTTTTTTTTTTTTTTTTTTTAAAAGTTCTTTTTTTTTTTTTAATTTTTATTTATTTATGATAGTCACAGAGAGATAGAGAGAGAGGCAGAGACACAGGCAGAGGGAGAAGCAGGCTCCATGCACTGGGAGCCCGACGTGGGATTCGATCCCGGGTCTCCAGGATCGCGCCCTGGGCCAAAGGCAGGCGCCAAACCGCTGCGCCACCCAGAGATCCCTGTTCTTTGTCTTCTAAGAGAAAAAGAGAAAGGATGGAGCTTTAGAGGCTGCTATTTTTTTTTTTTTATGTTGCCTCCTTTTATCTGGAGGAACAAGCTGTAAAATACCCTTAGAAAACCACTTAAGAGGCTAAAGGGAAGAATGGTTATGAGACCCTCAGTTTTTTTTTTGTTTTTTTTTTTTGTTTTTTTTTTTAAACACAGTAGCTTTGTTTATGTCACTCAAAGGCGTGGTGAAAACAGAAAAGGAGAAACTACCCGGAAGCTGCTCCAATAGAATGGAGGTAAATAAGCCTCTCCTCAGAGCTTCTCCCTCTTTGAATCTTATACAGTCACAACTAGGCACTCACACTAGTTTAGAGGGATGCCTGGAGGGCAACAAGGACTGCTGCGTTAGGAAGATACTCTTGAACACTTAGAGTTAAAAACTTTTCAATAAGTATGTCATTATACTTGGCTGAACCTTTCGTAGTCATCATGAAATAACCCTCTTTTGAACCCCCAAGAGATCTCATATGAAAATGTCACACAGCAGTTCCCAGGTGGGCTGGGTATAATCATGATATCACTAGAGTCCTTATGAAATCAGCTTATTTACTATCTACTTTATAGAAATTGAAAAGTATTCTCCTAATATTTACAGAATGTAATCCACCTGAAAAATCAAATATACCTGCATTTCTTCCTGTATCAAGAATTAAAGCAACACAGATGAAAACAGGTCTTCCTGTGGCTCTGAGGCTCCTTCCGTCTTGTGGCTCTGTGTCTTCAAGACATGGTCTCCAGGTTCACCATGCAAGAGCAAAGATGTGGGAATCCCATCAGGGAGGTCTTTATAGGCCATTCTTGGCTGTGGCCTGTATCAATTCTTCCTATGCTGTGTTGGCAACATGGGAAGTGTGCTTTTATATGGGTATCCGTGAAGGAAAAGAAACTGGTGTAGTGAAGAGCTCACCAGTCTCTGCCATACTTCCCAGGTTAAGGTAAACTCTCTTTTATTCAAAAATTTTCCTTGACTTTTAATTCTGTTAAAGAAAATCTCTTATGTTTTCCTTTACCTTTCATCCTAATTTCTCCTTTTCTCCTCCCACCCCCTGCAATTTCTCTCCTGCCTTTCTCTTACTTGGCTTCAGTTTTCTTCTGTATAAGCCCAGGTCGTTGAGTTAGCCTGGCAGCGCGTTTTCCATTACCCACGGTAACCTTGCTACCTGGTTCTCCACAGCTGTCCCCTCAGTCCTCCAAGACTGTGTAACCAAACTAACAGAAGTTTGTTTCTTGGTAACCCCAAGATAGAAACTACACCCGGTGGAGCTGCCTCACAAAGTAAATCTTATTTGCAGCAAATAAGGAGATCACAGGGAATAGCTTTGAAAGCTGTGACTCCCTGAGCAAGGGTGAATGGGCTCCTTTTATTTAGGGTGAGGATATTTAGATAGGGAAGCTTGTCATCCTATGTGGACAGGGATAGATTCCACATGTGCCTCCAGGAAGCATCCATATACAGACATTGTATGTTATGTAAATGAGGCTGGTGCTCTTTCTTGAGCAGAGAGTTTAGTATTATAATGAGGTAAAACTTTGAGGTTCACCCGTACAGGTGAGTTTGGGGGGTTAGCTCATACTGATTTGGGTGGTCAGGGCCTTCAGGCAGTGATTCTTGCTTAAAGGGTCGTTTTAGTTTCCTTCATAGGGTTTTACGTCCATAGGGTCTTTTATCTATGTTAAGAGAGAAGCTGGAAAGAAAAGCTTAAGTAAAAAAATGTGTAACAAATATCAGTGGGTGCGAAGAGGTGAACGGTAAAGATCAAGTCTTGGGGTTTAGCTGGTGACACTTAAGCGATCTAATCTTTCTCCACTTTTATTCCACATGGAAAATACCACCACCACTACCAGGAGCAACAGAAACTCGGTAGTCCTTGGTCCTTATATTCCACCATTTTGGAATATAGGTGAGGTCCGGAGTCGACGACCAAGAAAGAATTCTTGAGCTGTCTTTGGTGCAAAATGGTGGTTTTATTAAAGCTGGGGGACAGGACCCATGGGGAGGAAGAGAAGCTGCCCGGGGCTTGTGGAAAGTTGCTGATTATAAACCTGGGAGAAGAGGAGGTAAGGAAAAGGGAGATTTCAAAAGGATTTTCATATGCTAAGGAGGACCTGCAAGATCTTGGAGGCCTTGCCCTTGTCAAGTTAAAGATTGCTTTTCCCTCTAGCAAGGTATTAACATTAAGATAATTCGAAACTTCCTGAAGAATATCACACATATCCCACCCAGGGGTGGGAGGTCCTTTGTGGGACATCAGCTTTGCTTTGTCCTCAGCTAGCCCTGCTCCCCCATCACTTATAAACCTGTTTCTAACTTCTGCCAAATGCTAATAATAATGCTGTTTGGCCGTTAGTGATTTGTGATCAATGTACTTTTTTCTTTTCTTTTTGTTTTTCTTTTTTTATATATATTTTTTCATTTTCTTTACAACTTTTTTTTAAGCTCAAGTGAGGTTTGAACTCATGACCCTGAGATCAAGAGTCACATGCTCTACCTATTGAACTAGCCAAGTGCCCCTACTTTTCCATTTTCCATAGCAAATATTTCACACTTTTATAATATACTTCATCTGTTTATTACTATCTGCTGTAACATCAGAAACTTAAAAAATTAGAAAAAAATTACATGCAAGTTCCCCACATTCTACTTCTAACCAAGTATGTTTGTATGTTATGGCCTGTTTGTTTTCTAGGACACTTCTGCACAGACTGCTCCTGGCCCTTACTTCCTTACTCTTTCTTCATCTCTTCTCCGTTCTCCATCTGCTCCTCCTCCCCATCTGTATCTTGTTCCTGCTGTGGAAGAAAAACTGATTCATCCTTCAAAATGCACCTGTAGTATCAGTGTTTTAGTCTGTTCTGGCTCCTATAACAAACGACCGCAGACTAGGTGGCTTAAGCAACAGAAATTCACCTTCTCACAGTCTGGAGGCTGAGAAGTCCAAGATCAAGGTGCCATCAAGGTAGGTTTTATTCTGAGGCATCTTCTATTGAATTGTAGGCAGCTACCGTTGACTGTGTGCTCACATGATTTTTCTTATGTGACCTTGTGGGGGGGGGGCAGGGAGAGGAGAAGAGAAGAGAGGGAAGAGGGGAGAGAAACAAGCTCTCTGGTGTCTCTTCTTCAAAGGATCAGAGTCCCACTTTTGTCATCTCATTTAATCTTAATTACTTCCTGAGGAGTTCCATCTCTAAATACAGCCATATTAGGGGACTCCCTCACCATAGCTTACAATTTTAGCATGATAACCATTTGACTCTAGCTGCACAAATGTGACCCTTGAAAACAATCTGTGTCGTATTTTAGACTATCTCCCTATTTTCAACTTCATCATATGAATTTTAGAGGGACACATTCATCCATAACAATCACCTCCCAGTGATACATCTTTTGAAATGACACAGGAAGAGTCTGTGCCTGTATCAATGTGAATAGTGTGTTGCACTGTCATCATACTTTTAAAGTGTATTTCTTATCTATCCTCTATGGACTGTATGCTAGATAGAGCTGGAACTCATGTCTTAGTCTCCTAGTTCAATAGCTAACCCTGGGTCTATGGCAGACTATGCTTTCTCTAACTATTTTTGATTGATCGATTGACCCACAAGATCTTGAAAGTCAACTAAATGATCAAAGACAGATTACATATAGCTTAATGGCAAGAATGGTGCATTTAATTTCAGATATTTTGAAATTGATTCCCTATATATGGCATGCATTAATTCTTCAATGGAATGTTTAATTCAGCTCGGTTCTATGATCATTTGGAGGAAATACCATTTACAAGTACCAGCTTGTGTACATGTATAAATTCCTCAAGCACTGGAATGGAAAAATTTGAGTGTGTTCGTTCCATTGAGCTTGTATATCTCAAAAGGATACTAGCATAAAACTGCTTTGAGAATTAGAAGCTTATTGTGAATTGAGAACAGTATCTAGAGTTATAGCTATTTCTTTCAAGAGGTCTGGGTAGTTAGTTCAAGCATATGCTTTAAGGCCTTAAAACCCTATTCTGTTTTTTGCCATCTTTTTAATACTGACCTGATTCAATTTTCTTTTGTGTGTGTGTATGTGTGTGTGTGTGTGTGTGTGTGTGTGTGTTTTAACCAATTACATCTTGGAATTATAGATTAGATTTTTTTTTTTTTTTTAGTTTGCTGTTTGTGATTATTCTTACTAGTTCATCAACTCCATAGTTGTCAGAAAGGCATTTTTGCATGAAATTTAATTTCTGCAATGAAGGTTGAAAAATTATCTTGTCTCATCAATAAAGGAAAACTCTACCACATTCCCCCCCTCCGCCCGTTTTCTGTCAGAGCAAAATAATCTCTTGAATTATCTGTATAAAATATTTTGCATTGTTCTGGCAATGATCTGGCTCCATCCCTGGATAGGAAATTGGGCATGTGTGGCTAGGCATCCAGAGGAATATGTTTACCAATGAATTATCTTCCAAGGTTTTGACACCACCATCAGTTATGCCAGATGCAAATCATTTACTCTCTGTCAGTTCAAATACACAGTCTTGTTTGGATGGCTTAAATCTATGCTGGCACCAAAATACAGCAAGCAATATTGCTCAACTTTTGAGTTGAAAGCATAGACAAATGTATACAGCGCCAAAACATGGAAATAATACAATGTAGGCTGAATTTTGCTAAGTGTTACTTAATGTTAGCATAGCATGAGATTGTCAAAGGAATAGTGACATTTCCTACTGAGAAAAGGAAATGTTCTTCTACAATGGTAGACAGAAATGTTTGACATGGAGTTTTCAGAAGACTGTCATGTTCTATATGGCCCACCATCCTGCCAGATCTCATAAAGTGAAAAATGAAGCCCCTGGTAAATACCTCAGGGAAATGCCAAATTAAATTCTGGAATTTGGGGATATAATAATAATGACTTCAGTGCTGCAATATTTCAAAGAGTTTAGCATCTGTCTATAGACCATGAACTGGTGGATTAATGACCTCAAGAGTAAAAGAGATTTGACCAATTTTTCTTTATTCTTTCCTACTTCTGAATCAAGGCAGGTCATGGTACAAAAATTTAGATTGTTAAATCATTAATTTTTTGACTTTTTTCATGAAGATAGCTGAGTACATAAGTTGACCAATATTTTGACTTACTGAATAGGCATAATTTCTGTGTATATGAAATAATGGGAGAATTTAATAAAATATACTAGTTCAGGACAGTGGTTAAGTTCACACACAGATCACTGAGTTAGAAAACCCAGATTTCAATACTAGTTCCACTATTTCATTGCAGTACTGACTTTTTTTTTTTAAGATTTTATTTATTCATGAGAGACACAGAGGGAGAGGCAGAGACACAGGCAGAGGGAAAAACAGGTTCCCTGTGGGAAGCCTGATGTGGGACTCCATCCCAGGACCCTTAGATCATAATCTGAGCCATCCAGGTGCCCCAGTATTGACTTTGCTTAGCCTCAGTTTTCTTATCTATAAAACTCAAAACAAGAGTTTTATAGGTAAGAAAACTGAATATCTATGTTGTAGTCCTGAGAGTCTACTGAATTAACGGTTTCCTCTTTCAACCTCTCAAAATACCCGGATTTCCCTTTCCTTCAAACTGCTGCTTTTTATTGCCTCAGCCTTTTTGTCTCTCACTAAAGAAACAGGGCACGCCTGGGTGGCTCAGTGGTTGAGCATCTGCCTTCAGCCCAGGGCGTGATCCCAGGTTCCAGGATCGAGTCCCACGTCGGGCTCCCTGCGTGGAGCCTGCTTCTACCTCTGCTTGGGTCTCTGCCTCTCTATCTCTCTCTGGCTCTCATGAATAAATAAATAAAATCTTTAAAAAAGAAGAAGAAGAAAGAAAAAAAAAAGGATAATTCCTAACTTATAAAAGTAAAGTATTGATTAAAATGTGAAGCATGGGGATCCCTGGGTGGTGCAGCGGTTTGGCGCCTGCCTTTGGCCCAGGGCGCGATCCTGGAGACCCGGGATCGAATCCCACGTCGGGCTCCCGGTGCATGGAGCCTGCTTCTCCCTCTGCCTGTGTCTCTGCCTCTCTCTATCTCTCTGTGACCATCATAAATAAATAAAAATTAAAAAAAAATTAAAAAAAAATGTGAAGCATGTTTATATGCATACTTATGACAACTGGCAATTGTTATAAACATACATATGACATAAAGTCATAAGGACTTTAAATGAGCTGAATAATCAAGATAATCTAATGTTAAAACGAAACAAAACAAAAGAAAAAAAAAAACAAAAAAAACCTTCTTCTTCTTGGATAGAACAACTCTAACCCAATGTTTTCCTGGCTTCTTTCACTTTGGCCTTTTCCTCTCAGTTAGATTTAAATTGGGTAAGTAATCACATTTCTAGTTAAATTGTTTCTCAGAGTCAGGACCTAAAGAGTGTCCCCAGATCCAGCAATAGAGAAAAACACATTTATGCCAGAAAATATTGGTGCTTTTTAGTTTTTTTTTAACATGTTTTTGTATAAAGCGGTTATATAAAATAAATAAGTGACCATGAAATTATTTTAAAATCCACATATTTATGATTTGAGGACATTTTGCACTAGTTGCTCATCAACCAAGATAGTGATTCTCAATGAAAGATTTTGCTCTGTGGGGGACACTGGTAATGTCTAGAGACATTTTTAACTTTTATGACTATGGTGGGTGAGGGGAATCACCAGCATGTGGTGGGTACAGACCAACAATTTCACTAAACATCCTACCATATGTAAGATAATCCCCATAATAAAGAATTATCTGGTCCTGTCAATGGTGCTGCTCTGGAGAAACCGTTTCTATCAGGTTTGTATCATACAGAGGTGAGTTTT
The DNA here is from genome assembly GCF_018345385.1 of Vulpes lagopus. NCBI lineage: Eukaryota > Metazoa > Chordata > Mammalia > Carnivora > Canidae > Vulpes > Vulpes lagopus. The sequence goes on along the minus strand of NC_054847.1, from coordinate 28,261,160 downwards.
TGCATTTCAGAACTAGTAGAAGACTGATTTAGAGATGTTAGAATGTATTTGAACATATTTTCAGCATCATGCACAGGTAACACATTTCCGGAGGAAATCACACACAAATTATCACTTCCTAGAGACAATGAACAAGCAGCATAAGAGGTTCAAGCATTCCGATTTGAGTACACGGAGTGTAATGTTTTGTAACTTTATTGTTCCTGGTATGGGAGGAACTTCATATACCTGTTGATAGATTATTTTCTGCAATCAATTAAAACAGTTCTCTTGGGACACCTGGGTGGCTCAGGGCATGATCCTGGAGTCCTGGGATTGAGTCTCACGTCGGGCTCCTTGTGAAGAGGCTCATAAGCAGCCTGCTTCTCCCTCTGCCTATGGCTCTGCCTCTCTCTCTCTCTCTCTCTCTCTCTCTGTGTCTTTCATGAATAAATAAATAAAATCTTAGAAAAAAAACAAACAGTTCCCTTGGGTTACCCATAAATGCATTTCACTTTTTAATACATATTTTTATTTGAACTAACAGAGAAAATGTTTTCTAAATTGAGCCTTGACTCTCAACATTATTATAAGTTAAAACTAGAAAGAATTAAAAAATCATCACTTCTTCATTTTACAACTGAGAAAGTTGAGAGACAAACTGAGTAACTTTCCCAAGGTTATAGTTTGTTTTGTGTAGTGTCAGGGCCATATTTCTAGTCCAGTCAATTATTATTATCAATATTTTCCTTTTAATGCTGTCATTCATTTTAAATACATTCAACTTCACTGCCCATTTTTCAAAGAACTTTCTTGTCCCTCCCCCCCCCTCCACCCTTCCCACCACAACTCCCACTTACATTTCCATTTGTATGATTTTTTTTTTTTCTTCTCTGATTTCTTTCAGGTCAGTGAAGCCAATAGTAGGAGACCTTTAATTTGATACCTTGTCCAAAAGCCTTTCCATGGACTTTTATACCAAATCAGACTCCCCTAGATTTAAAAAAAGCTAGATTCAGCTGTCTGAGGCTGGCTAATCTTCCATTTGGTCAGAGTGTGAAGTGGTCTACGTTGCACAGCTCCTCCATCACCAGAGGAAAAGCTCTTCTCATTTATGCTGGTTTAACTTACAGGGATTTTAGTGATCCACAAAACAAGTGAAATTTAAGATACACATCTTAAGCTCAGTTTGTAAAGGCCTGTGCTTTCAATAACAAAACTCACAGTGACAGTGATGTATGGTTTTCTTTATGAGACCTGAAAACTGATGGATATGTGATCTTATAAATGCTTAGACAAACTAATGCACATAATTATATTTTCCATTTGAAGTCTATTGCTAGGCATTCTAATACAATATCATTAGTTGAAATGGCCACGATGATACAGCTTGGGCAGTTTGTCACGGTAATTACAGGGTGATTATTTTTGACTGGAATAAAGATTTCAGTTTTAGTATGGTGGAAAGCATCATCACAAATTACAGTCTTGGAAAATAATAATAAAAACTTTAAGATTTTAATGCATTCTGCAGCATTATTCCAAAATAATTTCTCATTAAGGAAAATGTCCATAAATTGTATAAATAAATAATTTTTAAAGTGATTAAAATATGGCTTTGCCAAAAAGATCCCACTTATCTCATTAATGGTTCCTATGTATAAAAATGTCGACATTAGATAAAATTTGAGTGTGGTAAATAAGGCTTATGTCATAATTAACAACCTTTGAAGAAAGGGTTTTTTTTTTTTTTTTTTTTTTTTTTTTAGCAGACACAAAAGTACGGCATTTATCTTCACTATTTTCAGAATGGTTGATTAAAGTAGACAGTGTCCTAACATCTGTATTGAAAACTATATTAATCAATTGATTAATCATGCAACATTAATCAAAAGCCTCCCTAAGTGTTTTAGTATCTGAGCAGCTCTTAGTATTTTCTATCAGATCCCTTTTAAGGTGTCCATTAAAAAGATTAAATTTGGGTGGTAAATACTGAGGGGTTGTGGAACTTGCGGCTTCTCACTGGAAGGTCACAGACACCGCTCATTAGTGCTACTTTTAATGGGATAAGAAGCAAAAGTTTTGAATATGTGACTAAATCAATTAATCAGTCGTGCATTTGACTCATTCCAGTAAGCAGTTTCGTATTTGCCGAATTGGCACCGTGGCCATCTGGGTGATTTGTCCTTCCTGGGTTCACTTAAACCAAAGAACACTTTTTACATAAGAGTTTAAATGGCAAAATAGTTAGAATGGCAAAAGACTGATGCAGCAACTGCTATTCAATATGTTGGTTTGTAGAAACCAGTTAAAAGTCAGCCTTTATTATTAAGAATGTATTTAAATGATCTAGGTTGCCCTGTACAATGAGTGTAAAACTTCCTATTACTGGAGTGGATGGTTCACAATCAAATGAATTATTTCAGTGTTTAGTGAGATTCAATTGAACTTCATAGTACACTCTCCAGCTTACTAATCAGCTGTAAATTTCAACATTGGCGATTTATAATTGGTTAGTTCTTAGATTTCCAAACTCTTTGACATGTAAGATTAGTCAGGCAAATTTGTGCAATAAATATGGAGAATGTCAGTATCAAAAACAAACAGAAAATTAATATAGTTAAGGACAATTATAATAATCAACTATCAGGCAGTAAATGAAATGATTTGCCATAATCTCAGAGGGTACTGCTCTATTTTCTTTTGTGGCTCATAGCTTTCCAATTTTTAAAAAGCAACAGTTTTCAATATATCTGTTTATTTTGATCATTTTACAATACACAAAATGGTAGGCTCTGCAAACTCTTTTGATCCTACGGTCCTTTTTGTTTACTTGTTGGAGATTTTCTTGCTACTATTGAAGAAATGATCATAATGACATTCAATGAAATTAAATCTTGTCAATTTTGGGGGGATAATTTTGCCAGCTTTTCAAACAGAATCCAAACCTATAGACATTTAAAAGCATGGTATGGCCCATCTGTTCATCCCTGCTGTTGCTTGAGGAAAGATTCTGTAGACAAGACAGTTCCCAGAGTTTCTGCAAAGGACTTTATGATTTGGGCAATCTCTAGCTATTGCTGTTTTTCAACAAAATGATTAGGTGGTAGTTTTAAAATTTGCAAATATGTCCTGAAGCTTCAGCAATAGAAACACATATCTAGATAACTAAAATTAATATATGCTGAATATCTTCAGTTTCAAAAGATGCTTCTTTTCTTCTTTGCCAGTTGCTCAGAGTGAAAACAGCCAGTTTATTATATATGCTGCAGTGATGTTCATCTGCAAAAGGATGATGATTGAGAGATAAAGGAATGCTTCATCTCTGCATTCCTCTTTTGGGGAAAGTTTTCCACCGAAGAAAGGCATCTACTAAAAGAACAGTTACCTTTATGATGAATTAGGCAATCACACAAATTCTTAAGAAATAACTTTACATTTTGAGTTAGCACTTAGTAGTACAGAAAGAGAATTTAGAAATCCATCTGACTTCCCAAAGTTGATCGACCAAGTGCATTACTTTCTTACTCTTCTCAGTTCTTTGTTATCAGCAGAATAGTGCTTAAAAGAAAGTTACAGAATAAATCTAATTATGATAAGGCATTGTATAAAATTGGTTTCTGTTAGCATGCACAATCTACATTCTAATTCCGCATGTGCATTTTGGTATGAAGTATCTGAATAATATTCTTAGTTGATTAATACTTAGAGCTATTCAGGTACACACCAAATGCTCTAAACCTTTATTTCAGTTCTTTGTTACCAAATAATTACATGAAAAAGAAACATGTCTAAAATAATCAGAAATAGATTTGGTTATGTCTCTGTGTATATATTGTTTCATATTTGAGTTATATTTTCATTTTGCTATTGACGTGAAGCTTGGTTGCCTTCAGCGGGAAAGGAAATATAATCTGCATAATTCCCATTAGTTCTTCATTGGGTAAATGCATTTTGATATTCTATAGTAGGTTGGTTTGTGGCTAATCATTTTTGTACTTAGCAGCAGGTGTTACTACTATATTGAAAAAATAGTACACACTGTAGGAATTATGAGTATAATTTAGCCATAAAACACCTAAGCTTCAGTATCCATCAACTCATAAGTTTGGAAAGTTAGAATTAGTTGCTAATAAGGTCATTGCCTCATTACCTGGGATAACTTTTGTACTATTCAAAGGTGTTTTAGAGAGATACTTATTTTTTGGTGTTGCTCTTATGGTGTGATAGGTCTACCTGGTATCATATATTCTGAAGGAATGTTATCTCCCATGTGTTGCTTTGGGACAGCTCTTTAGGGAGGGCACTATTATGAACACGCGAAAGCATTATTTGTTGGAACCATTTTCCTTTATAAGTTTTGGCTAAAATTTAAATTTTAAATGTTCTTACATGAATGTGCAATTAAAAGTAGATTTCTATAGTTTTCAAAGTGACAACCCCTTAATAGAATTCAAAATTGCATAATTCTGTGATTGCAGGCATAAACTACTGGTGATTATGAGTGAAAACTTTTGTTCCTTAGCCTAGTCCTCAGACCTTTAGGAGGAGGATCTTGGAAAATCATAGAATCGCTTCTGTGACCTCATTTTTAAGAGAAATGATGGGACAGATGTATCTGGCTCATCATTTTGTGAGGTTCACTTGAGATAAAGGAATTAATATCACTTTGAAAAACTGTCAATTATCAAAGAAATGTAAATTTATATTATTATCTTAGAGATTACTGTTTATTGTGTTATTATGCTGTTGATTAGGGCCCTTAGGTCCTGTTTAGGATGCTATTCACTCAGCTGAAGTCTGTTTCTGGAGTCCTGTTGCCTTACTTCGTCACAACTTTTATCTTTGACTTACTAAATTGTGTGGATTTGATCAAATGACCCAATTTTACTGTATCTCATTTTACTCATTTGTAAAACAGAAAGTAATACCTAGATTACAGGGTTTTTGGAAGGACCAAATGAGTTAATACAAAGAAAACTCAGAACATGAGACAAAAAAGCTCTTTCACTGCTTTTGTTGTTGCTGTTACCAGTATCTTGTGGTCTAGCCAAGTGGAGTGACACATTCACTTTCTATTCAAGTTTCTTGTGATGTAAGCTTGAGCCATGACAGGAGGAAAATGTGGAAATGAGCTTCCCAAATGTTGTTGTTGTTGTTTTTAAAAAACATAGTTCTTATTTTTCTCCAAAGTAATTAACTCTTTTTTCCAGTAATAGAGGCCTCAAAAGACAAATGGAAGTGTGAAGTGAAATTTATCCTGACTGTTCGAGAGATTATAGTTTTCCCTCTACACATTCAGCCAGCTTCCTGGGCAATAACTTACTGAATAATTAGGACAATTCTAAACATGTGGCTCATATCTATAAATGAAGGTGACATGAACTTGTTCTATGAAAGGTTCGTGCTCATTAGAGTCAAAACTGAACTGATATAGACAAGGTGGTGGGACAAGAAAACTGGAATTTGATTAAGGGGTAATTCTGATTAAATATAGTTTCCTCATTAGCTGTTGATCTTTAGTCCATCCGTAGATAGACCAGGCTTACCTGATCTTCTGCTGAGATAGAAACCTAGTTTACTATAATACCCATGGAATTTATTGTTCCACTACTTAAATCTGCTAACCTGCTAACATTTTCTTACCAGATACATGCTTTTTTTTTTTTTTTTTTTTTTTAAACAGGCTTCACACCCAGTCTGGAGCCCAATGTGGGGCTTGAATTTATAACCTTAGATCAAGACCTGAGATGAAATCGAGTTGGACACTTAATCAACTGAGCCATCCAGGTGCCCCAAATACATGCCTTTTCTTTTCACTGTGGTTCTTTGTTTTCTCTTCATATGAATATCCTAGTGATCTGAACTTTCTTAAAGCTGAAAATTGAAAATAATGGAACAATAGTTTACGTTAAGGGTGTGTTTTCTCCAAACCAATTTTCTTTTCCTAAGAATTTGTACATTGCAATTACTTGGGCCTGAAGAGGGTTGACAATTCTCCTTCAAGAGTTATTTAAATTTCCTAGGAGTATAATGAATCACATTCAGGGGTTCCTGTCAGTAGAGCATATGACTCTTGATCTCAGAGAGGGTTTCTGGAGTCCTGTTGCCTTACTTCTTACACCCGTGTTGGGTGTAGAGCTTACTTGAAAAAAATAAAAATTGAATTAAATAAATAATTTTCCTTTGATTCACTGTAAGATTTTTTTTTTAAATCAGATTTCAACTTTCTCCTGGGAAATAAGCCTAACTTGTATTTCCAGTTCTAAATAAGGGAATATCTTTTCTTTAAATTTTATTTAGTTTTATGAAGCACCTGGCAGGCTCAGTTGGTAGAGCATGTGACTCCTGATCTTGGAGTTGTGAGTTGGAACCCCACATTGACTATAGAGATTCTTAAAAATAAAATCTTTGGGGTGCCTGGGTGGCTCAGTTGGTTAAGCATCCAACTCTTGATTTTGGCTTAGGACATGATCTCAGGGTTGTAGGATTGAGACCTGTGTCGGGTTCCACTCCCAATGAAGAGTCTGCTTAAGATTCTCTCTCTTCCTCTCCCTCTACCCCTCCCCCTATTCTCTCTTTAAAAGAAAAAAAAAGATAATCTTAAAAAAAAGTTTTTTAAATTTATTTTTATTGTTGATGATTCCCCAAATCTACCCAGTTAAAGAGAAAGGGAACACTTAGAACAGTGAACAACAGTAAGTGATCAAGAGAGTTATGGCTACAGGTAAATAAGACAAGAAAGCAACTAAGTAACTATAGGCTATCTCTATATTTTTCAATAATTAAGGAGAAAAACTTCATCTTTCTAGTGATTTGTGTTTCTTTCATTGAATCAAGGATGAAGAGGAAAGACATAATTGTAAAATATTATTTATGTAATTAGATTACAATATTTAGTTATTAGTCTTTATTAAGGTTTAGAAACAATAGCACAGGTTTACCTATTCTAAATTCTGGAATATTTAAAATATTTCTAAAATGTTCTTCATTGAATTGTAAACTCACCACAAATTTCAGATACTTATAAACATATTTTTAAAGATCTCTGTGCCATCTCTTACCCTCAGCTTGGAGAAAAGACCACTATGTTAATTGCACAGAACACAAAAATGTTTATTGAAACAACAACAAAAAAAAAAGATAATTTTTTAAAATGCTAATTCTTAGAAATTTCTTTTTTTAATATTTTATTTATTTATTCATAGAGATGCAGAGAGAGAGAGAGAGAGAGAGAGAGAGGCAGAGGGAGAAGCAGGCTCCACACAGAAAGCCCGATGTGGGACTCGATCCTGGGGCTTCAGGATCACGCCCAGGGCTGCAGGCTGCTCTAAACCGCTGTGACACCGGGGCTGCCCAGAAATTTCTAAGCAGTAATAAAATTTATGTTCTCAATGACCACAAGTATAATTCAATTATAAATTATTTTTATTCTGTGAACATTTTTCTATTACCAGCATATTAGAAAAAAGTTATTAGTTATCATTCAGTTATGTTTCACACATAAAGTATCTTAAGTTTCATAACAACACTATTGATAGGAAGCAATACCTGTGTTTTACAGAGACTTACAGTTAGCAGTTAGTTTTATTAACCACGTAAATATCATCTGATTCCAAAATCCTTGTTCTCTTCTCACTCAGCCCTTGTGCTATATTACAAAATTAAATAAGCAAATGAGGGATGCCTGGGTGGCTCAGCAGTTGAGCATCTGCCTTCTGCTCAGGGCCTGATCCCAGGGTTCCGGGATCAAATCCTGCATCCAGCTCCCTGCAAGGAGCCTGTTTCTCCCTCTGCCTATTGTCTCTGCTTCTCTCTCTGTGTCTCTCATGAATAAATAAATAAAATCTTTAAAAAACAAACAAACAAGCAAATAAATACACAAAGTACTGTGAAAATTTTGGTTTCCTAGAATACTCATTAGTTTTATTGCAGCTTTTTACTCAATAGATTCTATTTGAGACTGTTTCCTCTTTTTCTACAAATTGTGTCACCTTGCCTTTAAATGCATTCAATACATTCATATCTATCTATTAAAGTCATGTTTATATTACTCTTAGTTAAAAATAAAATTCATATGTATGCTTCAGTCTAAGAGAAATTCTAAGGAAATATATGGGCATTAAGTTAGATATTTTGGTTATTGGGATTTTTAAAAATCCATATACTTTGCTCTCTTTTTATGTACACTTGCAAATTAATTTTTATTTCAGTGTACTTTGATAGATACATTAAAGTGTCATTCTTCTTGGATCTTTAAATTTGTTTGTTTGAATTCTGATGAATATAAACCACAAATTAAATGAGATTATAGCTAAATTAGGTGTACAAAGATATTCAATGGTAAACCTTAATTTCTCTTATCAGTATTCTTTTGCTATAACCTTGGTGAATTTGTTTTTAATTGGACCATATCAAATGATTCTTGTGAAGAAATACCATTATTTTAACTGGAGCCATGAGCCTACCTAGGGCAGTGTCATCAGTTGAATCCTGTCCAGTTCCAATCCAAACTCAATCTGCTAAACCCTTGAAAGTTTGCTTGTTAATTACCACCAAGTAAAATTTTCATTTGCTCCAAAATTGCGTGGAGAATATAGTTATTACGATTAAGTTTATTTTAGAAATTGGCACTAGAGGGAGCTAAGTAATTGTATCATTTATGTGTTTAGGGGGAAATTGAACATTCATTTAAAAACTTGTGTTTTTTTTTTTCAGAACCTGCTGATTTTACAAATATGGCAGCTATGCCTCAGCAAATTATAAGCAATAATGAATTAGTTAATTTTCTTTAGTGAAAACTGCTATGGTAAGATTATTAAATTACTGTATTTCTACTTAGTGAAAGTAGCTACCAGTCAGTAAATTAGGATTTCTAGGACTCTTTGGGGAAAGGGATTATTACTATTATCCATGTTTATCATTATTTTGGCCCTAACAGAATTAAAATGCTCACAGTACCATGTTTAGACACAATATTTTGTTTCCAAATTTATAGTTTGATAAGAAAATGGCTTTATTGAATAGGATCTCAGTGTAAGAGTAGAAAACAATTTTAGTCTTATGGTATATTCTAGGAATTTAGTTGGCTTGATTACTTTGAAGGGCTGATTCAGGTTAACAATAGTATCCTCCCCCAACAAATAGCACCTACCATGAATTTTTAAAATTGCACTATCTCCTACTTATATGCTTATCTCCAAAATGAACAAAAATCTGCTTAGGCAGACTTTTAAAAGCTAAAAGCTGCAGGAAGTTTTTATTTACATGAACTAAAGAGCTAAAAAATATTTAATTCCATATATTTTGCATGTTGAAGCCCTGGAAACACATTTGAAAACAGCTTGTATTTAGTCAAAATTGTGGGGAGAAAATGGGACATTTTATCCTCCCCATCATAGTACTTAGGTAGACATGGCCAAAAAGGCACACATTTTACACGTCCTTATGTGAGCTTATCCTCTTATAGACAATGCACATGGGAATTTGTTCTTTTTTTCACATGTCTCATGAAGGAAAAATATGATTTGGATATTAAAATAAAATAAGGTTTCATTTACATGCCATCTTACTTGGAACATACAATGATGTTGAAAATATTGATGTAAAACTCATGATTTTTTATGGTGAAGTCCTTTTTGCTAATCTTTCATTATAGATTTGAATTGATATGCCAGTGTCCAAAGGGACGTTGCTTGCTTTTTCTCTAGTGGGCCAAATGAGGACACTCTCTGCCTTTAATTATCTCTGCATAGGTTTAGTTTTAATATAAAAGTGAATTTCAGAGAAAATTAATGTACAAAATAGAAAAAAATTATATCCAGGAAAAACATTATGTGATAAACCGCAGACTTGATTTCTTTCTGTTTGCTTCATTTATTTCTTTTTTTTTGCTTCATTTATTTCTTTTATGAAAATGAAACTTTGCTTAAATTTTATTTTTTATTTTTATGATTTGAATACTTAGAATATTTTTATGATTTGAATAATTAGCATATTATCTATCTCAAAGAACTCATAATCGAGGTTAGCTTTTACGAAAGAGGTTAGCAAGTGGTATTTTATTTTATTTTTTTTAAAGATTTATTTATTTACTTGAGAGAAGAGAGAGAGCACACACACTTACACACAAGCAGAGGCGGAGGGACAGAGGGAAAGAATCTCAAAGACTCCCCCAGTCAAAATCAAGAGTAGGGAGTTTAACCAACTGAGCCACCTCTGTGCCCCTAACAAGTGGTATTTTAAAGACAGGATTTAGGGAGAGAAAGAAGGCTGTATACTGAGTATCTAGGCCATCTTTCAGATCTCTAAATTAGCGTTTGAGAACTTTAATGTACATACTGATCACCTGAGGATTTCTTAAAATGAAGATTCCATTTCAAAAGATCTAGATTCTTAATTTTTAACAAGTTCTGTGTTACTTATATGTGGGCCACACTTTGAATAGCAATAGTCTTCCCTTTCTTTAGTCCTGATACATGTTGCTCTAGCTTGGATAAGAATTTACAGCAAAAGAGAAGTCGGAGTCTAGAACAAAGTGATGGCCTTGATACGGTAAAACTGAGTGTCAATTATAGTTGTTCCTGTCTCTCATGAGCCATGGTAGATGCCCAACATTGACCATGTACAAGAACAGGGCCATCTGCAACCACTTACATTGTATAGCTACAAGCCTCCTTTAATTCTACAATATGTAACAGATATCATAATGTTATCTTTTTCTAAGAATTTCAATTGCTTTAAAATCTTTCTTATGAATAGATAAATCCATTTCATAGGAGGTGTGTGAGATCTAGGGAAACAGCATGTTTACTTGGAAGCAGAGTCATCTGGATTCATATTCTAGCTCTGCCACTTTTCAGTTATGTGGCTTTAAGAATTTTATTTAACATTATTTCTTATTGGTAGAATGAGCTATCAGACCTAATTCCTAGGTTTGATTTTATAATTTTAATTTCTTGGCTTTAATCACTAAGCATTTAGAGTGTTGATATATTTTATTTAGCATTAGGATTTTATCATCAGGAAATACTTTGCTGAGTAAGGACTGTCATTAGTGCAACTATTATCAGCAAAATCGGATATTGGGCCACCAGTAGTGGAATGTAGATGGAATGAAGAGTTTGGGAGATGGAAAGATGAGAGAGGAAGTTAGAAAGGAAGATTGGGTCAGATAACGCAACGCCTTAGAACTGTGCTGGGGATTTGGAATTTATTCTTTAAGGAATGACAAACCAGTAGAGGATTGTGAGCTGAGGAGTAGTGGGAACAAAATAATATCTTTTTTTTTCTTTTTTAAATTAGAGAATGGTTTAGATGGGGATCAAGAAAAGGCATTTCTTCTGTAATCCAGGGTAAGAGATTATAGAAATGTGAGCCAAAATAGTGGAAATAGAAAGAGATATATTTATTTAGTAATTATTTGGAAGTCAGATGTGTAAGGAATACTAGCCTTGAGTTGGGTTGTTTAACTCATCAAAAACCCTAACTCAACAGACTTCAGGAAATCTATTTCACAAAATAAGAAGTGCAACAGAAAATGATATCAGCTTTTCTGTGACTCTTTTGGATTGGTTTAAAGATTGCTGCACATCCCGACAATCTCTAGAGACAGAATAAGGACTATCTCTTCCATGTATCGCTTTTCTAAAGTAAAAGAACTTTTCCTAGAACTTCCCCAGACAATTTTCCTAGGTCCTGCTTCAAGTTGTATCCCAAGCATGGTCATAAACCAATCTGGCAAGGGAAAAGAGAGCACTAAGAATAACTGAGACTATGAGGACTCTCTTCCTGGTGTGGGGAATAGAGGTGGCCTTTCATGCAGTATAGGACTATTTGCAAAAGAGTGGATTGCTCTGTTAGCAAGTCCTGGGGTGGAGGAGAGGATTGTGTGTGTCTGCTTTTGAAAGAGGAAAGTTACACTTACACACTAAAAATTGTCTGATTATTTACAAATAAATATTTACTGTCTATCTCTCTAGAGTATACTGTAAACATCATGAGATCTGGGACTTTATCATCTTCTATATATTTTTAATTCATTATTTTATCCCTATCAGCCTGAACAGTGTGTGACACACTGGTGATTTTCAGGAAGACATTTTTCTAATGAAATGCTTTTGAAAGTCATATGACATTCATATATATTACCTAATAGATTTCTTTACCCTCCTAGTATCATTTCTGTAACCCACTCAACACTAGCCACACCAAGCTTTATATGCTCCTTTACTCAAGCTCATGTTTCTTCAGAACTGAGCAAATGTGTTTCTCCTTTAGTTTTCTGTTCATGTTTCACCTCCTCAGAGAGGCTTTTTCTTTCTTTCTTTTTTTTTTTAATTTTTTTTATTTATTTATGATAGTCACAGAGAGAGAGAGAGAGGCAGAGACACAGGCAGAGGGAGAAGCAGGCTCCATGCACCGGGAGCCCAATGTGGGATTCGATCCTGGGTCTCCAGGATCGCGCCTTGGGCCAAAGGCAGGCGCCAAACCGCTGCGCCACCCAGGGATCCCTTTCTTTCTTTCTTTCTTTTTTTTTTTTTTTTAAGATTTTATTTATTTATTTGAGAAACTAACAAGGGGTGGTAGAAAGGGAGGTGGACAGGGGGTGGGAGTGACTGGGTGACGGGCACTGAGGGGGGCACTGGATGGGATGAGCACGGGGTGTTATTCTATATGTTGGCAAATTGAACACCGATAAAAAAATAAATTAAAAAAAAGAGAGAGAGAGAGAAACAGAGATAGCGAGAGCGAGCTCCAGCAAGGGAGAGAGGGAGAAGCAGGCTCCTTGCTGACCAGGGAGCCTGACTAGATGCGAGGCTACATCCCAAGGTCCTGGGATCATGACCTGAGCCAAAGGCAGATCCTTAACTGACTGAGCCACGCAGGTGCCCCAGAGATGTCTTTTCTGATGATCTTATCTGAGATATTTTCCCACCATGAGTTATTTATTTTATTTTAGCATCTTGAATATTCTCCTCAAATACTAATTTTAATAATTTTTAAATAGAAATAGCATATATGGATCTAGATATATGCAGTCCTCCAATATCTATGTTCTATTTTTTTGTACCAACATACCTAAGGCACTGGATATGTTTATACCCTAAATATATGCTCCATGAGCAAACATAGGTGAGGTCCTTGTTTCCAGATTGGGTAACTTGGAGAATGTTCTTAGTTAATTCAGAAATTTGAGAAAAAGTGTTTTTCCCCTTAGTGGAAAATAATTAACATGGATAGTTGTACATTGAGATACCAGAGGAGAATTAAAGATGACTCCTTTTAAAAATTTGAGTCTGTAGCACAGGAGAGAGAAAATGGGTATGGAAGTAGCAATCTGGATAGCAGAATCTTTGCCTTTATAGAAGCATCTGCTTTTATTGTATTTTAGATTATCTGAGTAAAACAAGTTGATGTGCTTTTCCACCCAGAGTATCTTTTCAGTCTTACAGTATATTTAGTTTTATTTATCTATCATCTATCTATCTATCTATCTATCTATCTATCTATCTATCTGACTACTTGAGTTTCTCAAAATTTTAATTCTGTGAGCTTCATGAGGAGTTGCCATGACATAGTATTTAGGTTATGTTGAAAAGGAGCAGAGAAGCTTAGATCTTGAATTTGGTAGCATTGTAATAAGAATGTACAGGTGTTATAGAATGATCTTCAAGAGGCTAAAAAGCTTGAGTTGTGCAAATATAGAAATAGCATGCAGAAATACTTTATTCAAGCTATTAATTCAGGAAGTAACCAGCAAAGGCTGAAACCAGTTCAAAAACCATTTGAGATAAAGTAATGTTATGATAAACTTGCAAATTATATATAAAAGTGACTAATATCTTTAAGGGAATTATACTTTGGGGTTTTCTGTTCCATAGATAGCAGTTCTTTACAGCTCTTCTGAATAACAACCTACAAATTACTTCTGCCTCTGAAGAATTATAAAATAGGCAATCAATAGAAAATCAAGCTCAGCATTGCATCAAAAGACGACATCATAGGGTTTATTGGGTGTGTGTATGTGCATTGTTTATTTTCAAGTTTTGGGATAATTTTTCTGATAGGGTAAGGGGAAAAGTAGACTTCATTAAAGAAAATAATTCTATGAGTATGTGTGTCTGTGAGAAAGACGTTAATGATGATTATTTGCTGCTAATACTACCACCAAAGCCCTATAGTGTCCCTCAGTTTAGATATTTGAAAGTTAATATATTTCTGTAACTTAAGAAAAATAAACAAATCAGATATAATTGACCAAATAACTTTTTAAAGCTTTTGGTGTCAAATGAAATGTGTCTATAGATTTAAACTCTGGGTAACATACATGATGTAAATTTTTCCAAAATAAATCTAAGGTTGAGTGTTTATGATGAAATGTGGTCAAATTTATCTAGAGGTTCCTGGACCATATCCTGACTTAATTTTCCTTTGGGATGAAAAAAAAAATTCAAAAGAGGAGTCACCTACCTTAAAATGCCAACAATGTCCCAGTGCCCATTTTGTCATTTCATTCACTGTCCTTTATGCAGCTGAACTAAATTGTATCCTTAGGGAGAGATTGGTGACACTCTAACAGGGTGACACAGCATCTATATCACGTAACATAGTGTGTCTAGAATGATAGGTGACATTTAGGGAGTTTTTAATCAGCAGAGTGACTTAATTCGGATACAACATATATCATTTAATCCATACAATGAGAACTTTGAAGTAGATAATATTTTACAGATAAACACCAAAGTTTATAGAGATTGAATCTTTGGCAGAAGCCTCCATGACCATTAAAGGAGGGGCAGTTGTCTATCCCAATCTGATTGAAGCTGTGGTACAGTCTTTAACCATGACTTTTATCCTTAAAATAATGGTTTTCTATGGATACTTTTTCTTCAGGGACCTCTAAGCATCAATAGGTTATTTTTTTCAGCAGCTATATGATTTTTTTTTCTGTAGGAATTTGGTAAAAGCAATAATAGTATTAATAGCTACTACTTATTAAGCATTGTTTGTTATCATAATAGTTTTATCTTATGTAATTTTTAATGGGAGGTCTCTGTGGTAAGAATTATTATTCCATCTTTGGGAATCCAGAATTGCCCACAAAATGGCCGGATCAGTCTGACTCCCCTGCCCACATTCACCTCTATCGTGAGCATTGCTCTTGCTTAACTTTTAAGAACATCAGTTTCAAAGGTAAACCTCTAGGATGAATTTCAAAAAACTCCTTTTCCCTAGATCCTAGAAGCATGCTTCAGTTTTTGTCCCTGTCCTTGGGATGGGATTTACAGGATAGTTGCTGACTTCTTGATAATATTTCTGCTCCCCTCATTGGGGTCATCTCCATGGCTGCTCCCCCAGCCAAACCATATTTGTAGACATGGATGGTACCCTTGATACAAGACAGGAACCAATATCCTTTCTCACTTTTCTGTATTAGTCTTCTTGTGCTGTTGTTTATAGTTACTCTACGCCACCAATTTAAACTGTCGTTACTCTCATATCTCCTCCTAATAAGAAGATCATTTATTGAATGCTGGGTCAGAAAACATTTTAATGGTGCACCAAAATGTGGTGTTCAAAAAGTCTATCTTCAAGGATCCCTGGGTAGCTCAGCGGTGTAGCACCTGCCTTTGACCCAGGGCATTATCCTGGAGTCCCAGGACTGGATCTCACATTGGGCTCCCTGCTGGGAGCCTGCTTCTCCCTCTGCCTGTGTCTCTGCCTTTCTCTCTCTGTGTGTCTTTCATGAATAAATAAATAAAATATTTATTTATTTATTTATTTATTTATTTATTTATTTTTAATTTTATTTATTTATGATAGTCATACAGAGAGAAAGAGAGAGAGGCAGAGACACAGGCAGAGGGAGAAGCAGGCTCCATGCGCCGGGAGCCTGATGTGGGATTCGATCCCGGGTCTCCAGGATCGCGCCCTGGGCCAAAGGCAGGCGCCAAACCGCTGCGCCACCCAGGGATCCCAAATAAAATATTTAAAAAAACAAAACAGTCTATCTTCAGAAAGATAGATACCTGGATATACATGTGGTAAAACAAATACCACAAAGTGTTAAAATAATTTTATAGTAAAGAATCTATATGAGTGCACATGTAAAAATATTTCAACTTTTATCTTTGAACTTTTATAATAAAAATCTTGAGAAAAAATACCCACCGGCTATGAACTTGCAGCTAATTTATTTTGTGTTGCCATTGTCACTCTGATAGAATAGGATGCTGCATGAGGGCAGGAATCTTTGTTTCTTCTGTTCAGAGACGTGTCCCAAATGTCTAAAACAGAGCCTGGCACTTAGTAGTCCCTTAATAAATATTTCCTTAGTGGAAGAGTTTTTTGAGAAAAACTGGAATGAAAACTTTTTTTTTTTGAGTGAAAACTTAATGATTACTTGTGTAAGATGATTTCTTTAAGCTTTTGTGTGAGACCCTGCATAATGTACTAAATGCTTTGGGATGGGGTTGGGAAAATAAGTAGCATCCAGAATGTCAAGATCCTTCAAGTAGATCTCCTCTCTGCAAGTGGATCAAATAGGAATCTGAGGCTCAATTTTAAAATTCTTTTTTCCTCTTCTGGGGTTTCCCATAGGAAGAGTGTATAAAACAGAACCAAGTGGGGACCTACTCATTCATAGGTAACCAGTGAGTTCAGAAAACTTCAGCAGTCCCCAACCATGTAGGAGAAATCCTCCACACCAGGAAGAAGCACAAGAGTATTCAGATTTCCAATGGTAATGTAAATCTAAGAAAGATAGCTGGTAAAAGCAGTTCACGTTTTTTCCTCCAAGAAATTATCCCATCCTCAGAGGAAATACTGTTCCAACCTTAGGAAGACACAGATTGTTAATTGGGCATTACTTCTAGAGAATGTACAAGGGAGCTCTTCTGACAACCACAAGGAGAGAGACATAAGCTGACGTAAGCCACTTTGAGTTCTGTTATTTCTCTAACAGGAAAGTTTCTTACATTTCACCTCCAAACAGCCCCAACATTCAGCTTGACTTCCATCTAGCCCAAGAGGTACTCCTAATCAGAGCTGTCCCCACTCTGAATCCCCAGCACTTGTCTCTACTGAACACGATGGTATGTCATACTATAGCTTATAGTCATTCCAGTGTTGTTGTTAGATTTTATTCATTCATTCATTCATTCATTCATTCATTTGAGAGCATGAGAGAGAGAGAATGAGCATGCACCAGACGTGGGGAGAGGGAACAGGAGAAGCAGAGTCCCCACTGAGCAGGGAGCCTGATGAGGGCTCCATCCCAGGACCCTGAGATCATGACTTGAGCTGAAGGCAGATACTTAGTTGACTGAGCCACCCAGGGGGCCCCTGTTCCAGTATTTTGATATATGATCATTTTGTGTTTTTTTATTATTATTATTTTGTGGTTTTTGTAGGAGTATCAAGTCAGTGAGGTCAGGACACATGTCTCCTGAAGCTCCTGCATCTGGGTGTCCCTAATTCTGGTAGCTCGTCAGACTCACATGAGATCTTTATACAAAAAACAAAACAAAACAAAAAGAAACACACACACACACACACACACACACACAGATCCATATATGCTATGTCAGATATATTCAAGATAGAGCCTGAGAATTATATTTTATAGTCTTCCAGGTGATTCATTTGTTTCTGTTCTAGTGTTGATCCATGGACCAACATTTGGGATCTCCTCTTATAGAGATTAATGGTCAGACTGAACATATTAAAAAAAAAACTAATCCAGACATATTAATTTGCTAATTCATAGGATTTGTGGTCAAGCATTAGGCATCTTTATAAGATTACCTGAAAGTGCATTGAAGAATTAAAAAATCAGTGCACAACATTGAAAATTCATCTATAGTTACATAATAATAATAATATTAATATTAATAATAATGTCTTTGATGGTACTCTGAAATAAGTCAACTATGATATGGTTCTTTTAAATCCTTCTTCTATTTAATGTATCTTGTTAAGTGCAAATCCATGGATGATACTGTCATTAATTCACCACATAGATTTTAAACATCATCTCTAAGTTTGCTCTAAAACTGAATATGTGTATTATAGTTTTATTCTGTTGGCTATAATGTCTCTATCTAGGAGAATGGTAGTTAAAGCATTCCTATACATAAATTTGTATCTTTAAAGCAGGAAGAGAATGAAAGATGGTTCTGTTCCTTTGCTCATGCCAGTCCCAAGAGGAGAGTGACATTACAAGATTATTGGGTCACAATATCCAGTGAGTAGGGTAAATGTATGCCAAAGGGCCATACAGTTCTATGTTGCCCTCTTCTTTTTCTTTATTCCTTCATGCAATTGGTTAAGTGAATTGAGCAAGGGACTCCTCTTTGGGTTGTGGAACAGTAAATAATCCTGATCATCAGACCCTGACAGCCTAATAATAAAATGAAAAATCTCTATCATTTTGCTATTTTTTTTTTTGAGTATATAGTCTTGGAAGCAGCTTCTCTTCAGGAGAATTGATTGATAAAACAGAATTTAAGCCTTCTTACATCATCCATCCAAATACTGTAAAATGCCATCTTTACCTTATTATGTTCCTTCCCGACTTCTTGGATTCAGTAGGAGTTACTATCTGTCCGATATACCCATTCAGAACACCAGAATCTTAACTATAATAATCAGGAAGTTCTGTCCTGGTGAACCTATAAAGTCATCACGGTAGTTGTAACATGGAACTTTATCAGGTTGACAAAATGATACATTTTTAAAAAGTGGATCCTAAACTCCTCTCTCTCTCTCTCTACCTGTCTATTCAATTTTATTGTTATAAATCTCTACCTCCTATCACTAAAGATCTGTTGATAATTCATCTTAGGAAAAAGAGTATGTCAAGGTACAATTTAAATGATCTTTTGTTTCATGCCATTCTATGGCATCTGGGCTGCAGTGCCTGCTTCTTGTTTTAAGGACCTTATTAATAATTGCAGAAACTGTCTTAGACTTTGCTTATTCACTTGCTCAAAGAATGATCTTTCATTACTAGGTCTTTAATAGATTGATTTCTATGCTACGTTTGCTTTCTTTTAATATTCTCTGCAAAACTGTGGCTTCCTCCATTACTAATGAAAGAAAATTGAGGAGAGCTGTTTTGGCTCTCTGTCTCTTTTTCTCCCAGGACATATCACTGTTCTATTTGCTACTCTCTTCTCTTTGCCATTTATCAGAATTCTCCTCTGAGCTGTGGCAAAGGGAGGACCATTTAAAAATCATTCTTTGGGAAGAATGTACTGCTGTTTGGGCACTGTCAGGACATTCTCCCTGTAAAACATTACAAATCTCATGGGCAGGAACTTAAGAGAGCTCATGGATATTATCACACCCAATGTTGTGAAAGGTAACAGTACTCAGCAAATGCTTATTAAATGAATCAATGAATAGATGAATGTAATTCCTAGATATGACTCTGAGAATTTTGTTTGCATATCTAGTATAATATGTGATTCAGTAAGAAAATATCGATGTTCAAAAAATGTTACACATTTAAAACAGTGCCTTAATGGAAAAAAAAAAGACCATAAAATTCCACATATAGACCTGTTTAGCTGTTTTAGAATAGTCCTTTGAGTTGCTAGAATTTTAATGTCTGTTCCATCCCTTTTTAAGAAACTTGACCCCAGAATAGCATAGGAAAAAGACTGTTCAAAGTTGTTTTTTTTATTACCATTGTATATTAAATCAAGAAAATATAGAATAATAATATGATTTTAAGAAACACAGCTTATTTTATATTTACATTTTATTTTATTTGTATTATTATAATGTAAATCTTAATATCAGTGCTCCCCAGACTTGAGACTAATTTTGGTAGATAAAGCTAAATCATTTTTTAATTGATATTTAAAGCTCAGAGAGGAAAAAAAAAAACTATTATGTACCTTCACCCACTGATAATCTCTGATAACATTTGGTGCATTTTTTTCTAGAAATTTCCTTTTTCTGATTTAAGCTGCATTTAATATTTCTACTTTTCATTTCATAACAAGAAATATTCTAACATTTACATTATATGAAGATGCAATTGAATGAGGGGTCAAGTTCTTGTAGTTTATCAATGCATTAGCCTTCCTTAATTTTATATTGTTGCAATCTCTAATAATTTTTGGGCTTTGTTCAGTGATTAATTTTGGCCTATGTTAAAGAATCATAAGATGTGAGAATCAGAATAAACTTTTCTGAAGGTACTTTAGTCACTTCCACTAATACCTCATTTTATATAGAGGATAACTGAGGGTCAGAGAAGTGAATTGATTTGTGAAATGTGACAACTAGTTGGTTACAGAGTTGAGCATAGGCTATATCATAAATGATTTTGATCTTATGATTATCATATGATACTTAGAGTTGGATTATAAATAACTGTTAAAAAATCACTCGTTTAATTTTTATTTGGTAGAAAACTGTCATTTACTGCAACATCAATGAAACTTCTGTGAATATACAGAGTCAAAAGAGAAATAAATCTAATGCATTTTTTCATATGAAGTACAATTGAATGTTATATTAAAGAAAGATTACTGGTGTTAGCTAATTTTGCAACTATATAGGCCAAAGAAATCTATAACAACACAACTTTGAAGCATGAGTGATGTAGAAGAGTTATGGATATTAATTCAGTCTTTCCATGTGGTATTCAGTGAAATATTAAGCTTTAGAGTCTGTGTGGGAGTGTATCTAAATATAGTTGCTATTTTGCATTTTTATTCTACGGTTTCTCAGACATATTCATGGCAGGGAGGGAAAAAAAAAATGTCTGCCATAAAGGCATGATTCCTGATAGGATGCTGAGAGGTCATTTCTTCACCGCCAAAGCACAGTATAACTAGAATCAAGAATTCTGCTGGTTCTCTTCTGATTTTGTCTTTCTGACTCTCTCCTTTCTTGCTCTGGACTTTTCTGGGTAGCCTCAAAAGTATATTTTTCCAGAGATGCCGACTTCTGTGAAAAATTCTTGCTCAGACTGTAACTAATTAGATTAACTTAAAATTACAATTGATCCATTTTCCGGCAGGCCTGTCAACAACCTGGGGTGCTGATGGGGTAATGGAGATCAGAAGTTCTAGATTAGATATTGGGAACCCTTGAGCCAAGTATTGAGACTTGAGCCAAGTATTAAGACTTGATCCGAGAGTATGTTTTTTTTGGACAGGTACACCCTTAAAGTTTTACATTTTTTAAAGTTTTTAGGGAGATCTATATATTCTTTAGTTTATCATTCCCCATTATCTTTCATAACACAGCTTCACAGTTTGATTTTATTTGCCTGCTATAACTCCTGCTTAAATAACTATATCCACTCAATGTTGTATATCATAGAATCATATAATTTCAGATATGGGAAGAACTTGAGATCATCCAGATTAAGCTCTTGCTTTTTTTTTTAGGTAAGAAATGGATTCAGAGAGGTGAAGTGACTTAAGAAGATGAAACATGATTAAGAAAAAAAAGAAGAAACTAACATTAATAGTGAACCTGAAATACCAGGGAGTAGGCTGGACACTTAACTCACCTCATCACATTTATTTCTGATACTTATAGATGAAAAAATAAAAGGATAGTTACATTATATGCACATAGTTAAAGAAAAATTTAGGCAGACTTGAGAGTCAAATACTGGTCAGCTTGTCCCAAAGGAACAGAACCAAGCTTCTAAACAGAAGCAAGCTTCCCTTCCTCTCTCAGTGAACTTTCAACTATATCATATTGCCAATCACTTAGGCAAATGAAGGATAAATAATTATGCTTGTCATTTTAAAAATGCACCAATCTGATAAACTTACCACATATTCGCCTTGGGTATTTTTGCTTAAAATGTAGGAACATTCCAGAAGGAATCCCAAACTGAGATGTATTTGAATCCCTGTGTTCTTATCCTGTCTCTTAATCCTGTCTCTTAATATGTCATCTAAAAGTTTGTAAAATATAAAAATAAAAAGGCAGATAAGTCATTTCTGTGTAATTTATTAGTTTGTGGATTCAGTATGAAATCACAGGGCTCCATTGTTTGAAGGCTACATGCGATATTTCTCATTTCCACATCTTCCTAACCATCTTAACACATCTGGCTTCCTAGCATACTTAAGTACTTGTTAACCTAAGCTAAGTCATTGCTAACTCACACCAGCAAGTTTATACACTGGAGTTTTTCTTAGCATTCAGGCTATAACAATCCCTGAGGTATGTTGTTTTTTTTGTGTTGTTTTGTTTTATTTTGTTTACCTATGCTTTATACCTTTTGATGTCATACAGCTTAACACAGAAAAAGGAAGGCACGTTTTAAAGACCTCTGTCTTGGGACACCTGAGTGGCTCAGTGGTTGAGTGTCTGCCTTTTGCAGGCTCCCCTATGGGGAGCCTGTTTCTCCCTCTGCCTTTGTCTCTGCTGCTTTCTCTGTGTCTCTCATGAATAAATAAATAAAACTCTTAAAAAATAAAAAAAAAATAAAGACCTCTGTCTTTGTGGGTGTATGTACATCAGGAAGTTGTCAGAATGCATAGCAAATGATTTATTAAATATAAGACAAAAATGAAAGTCTACAAGACCAACCATACTGGTCACCTTCTGAAATATTGAAATTTCCCTAGAAGATATGTCTAGAAGGTTCATCAGAATCACTTATGAGTCATATTTATTATTTAATACAACGGAGGAAAGACTAATTAGCTATTGGATTTTGGAATGTATCCAGACAAAAGTGATGCTAGTTGGCCTAGGCTTGTGAAAGATCTATTAATGGGAGATGAATTGGTCATAGAACCACACACAGGAGGTGTGTATTATGAGGGTCTCAGGAGATGGATCAACCTGGATCATGATACTCAATATGCAAAGGGAAAACAGATAAATCTAGATCACAATACATACATAGACAAACTGATTTTTTAAAATAAAAACCATGGAAAGCTTGTTAGCTTAAATATAAAATTAAAACTCTTGCCTGAAATGACTGAACATTCATACGTGCTTTTGGCAATGGTAGCCTCACATCTTTCAGCTACATAGACACTCTGAGAAGAGGGATAGTTGGTTCACAAATGTGCATATTTTGACATGTCACTGATATTTACTTCATATACAGAAATTCCCCCTTGTCCATGTGGAATATGTTCCAAGATGCCCAATACATGTCTGAAACTGCGACAGTACCTATATATACTATGTTTTTTTCCTATACATACACACCTATGAGAAAGTTTATTTTATAACTTTGGCACAGTAAGAGATTAACAATAATTAATAACAGAATAAAACAGCTTATAACAATATACTGTGATAACAGTTATGTGAAGTGATCTTTCTCAAAACGTCTTATTGTAGTATTATCTTCATAATAATATAAGTAATAAGGAATATATAAATATAAGTAATATATAAAAACAATGCCATATTGTGATATGGTGTTATCTTATATTCAATCTTCTTTTTATCATAATGTGAGATGGCGAAATGCCTATGCAATGAGATGAAGTGAGGTGCATGACATAGGCATTGTAATGTAAGGTTAGATCACTACTGACCTTCTGACAGTGTGAATGGAAGATCACCTAATTCCAGACCGTGGTTGACCACAGGTAACTGAAACCACAGAAAGTGAAATTATGGATGAGGGGAACTACTGTGGTGAATATACATTTAAAAATTATGCCTACAAAAAAAAAAAAAAATTATGCCTACATAAAGCTTTTGTATAAATTGAACTGGGATTTAGGTGCAAGGAGTTCTAGAGTATATATATATATATATATATATATATATATATATATATATTAAAGATTTCATTTATTTATGAGAGACACACATACAGAGAGAGAGAGAGAGAGAGAGAGAGAGAGAGAGAGGCAGAGGGAGAAGCAGGCTCCATTCAGGGAGCCCAACGTGGGACTCGATCCCGGGTATCCAGGACCACACCCCGGGCTGAAGATAGGCGCTAAACCGCTGAGCCATCCAGGGATCCCCTAGAGTATATATTTTTGTAATATAAATGACCATGTGTACATGTGTGTGTGTATGTGCATCCCGAACTTATGTAATCTGCTTTATAAATTAAGACTTTCAATGAGAGGTATTGCTGTCAGCCTCATTAGAAAGTGAGTATGGTTATGAATGTGGTGCCCCTTGGGCCCATACCCTTTGTCTTATCCTGGAGTTCACCTGCCCTCTCCTAATCACATGCATTAACAATTGGGCTGTTGTTTCCCCCTCTAGTCTTTTTTCAGGCTTGATGGAAGACTGCCACTTGCCTATGTTCTGCAGAGTAAGAATTTAAAGGAGAAATCCAAAAGGCAGGCGTGAGGAAGAGTCAAATTTACATTTGATTAGACTATCCAGGTTATTTCTCCTTCTTATGGAATCATCAAGAAAAGGCAATCTGGATAAAGCCCAGTTGGTTAGAAAACTGTGATACTGGTAAGTGGAGGTGATTGGAAGGTAGAAAAGAATCTGGTAAAAAAATGTGGATTCATAAAGGGGTAGCTTTGCAGCTTTTACAGGAATATCTTCATTCTCAGAGTAGCATGGAAGTAGCTGTTAAAGCCAGTGGCCTAGGATAATTTATGCACAGTAGGGCATGTCATTAGAAAGGTGAAGCATGCCACTATATTGAGGATGGCAGATAGGTTTCATCCTGGCTGTCAAGTCTACTTGATTTGTAGTGGCTGCCTAGAGAGATGTGGACCAAAGGACTCTAAGACCTTATCTGAACCCAACAATTTAGTGTCCTGTGATTGATTAGTGATGTCTACATGGGCACAGAAAAGTGAGTTATTGACATCATGTAATGTTTCTTTCATCCTGTTACCAGATATCTCTCAATAATTGGATAGTTAAAAGAGTCCACAACTAACTAACTAAAATGAGTTTATCATTTGAGCATCTTGATCAGGGTTAAACCAAACTCCAGAATCTTTACAGCTCTGGCATTTGTTTGGTTTTATATATATATATATATATATATGTATGTATATAGTTTGTCCAAACAACCCAGGTAAAAAAATGAGGCCCTGGAATTCAGGGTCAGAATTCAGATCAAAACAAGAAATACTAGCATGATGCAGACTTCGACTTTTAGTCTTTAAAGAGAATGTATCAGTTATGACTGTACTCAGAGTACCAGTTCTCTGAACTGATCTTGGGCACAGATAGCTCCTTTTCAGAATTCCAAAAGACAAATAAATGAGTGTGATTTGTGAATGGTCAATTTGGGACACTACTAGGGCAGTGGATGTCTGCAAAGGGGCATCACAATAGGGGTGAGCCTAAGAGGAAGAAAGATGAAAACAATAAGCCTTATTATATTGGGGTTAAGCCCAAGGAAAGGACTTTGAGACTACCTTAAAGAGTAGTGCCAAAGCCTGGATCACACTGATGACTGAGATATAAGTAAGGCACTAACTAGGGAAATTAGGAGGCCTCACTGTGGGAATACTTGATACAACTAGGACAGGGAAGAGTGTGCATGGCCCCCTTGATTTTCTTATATGTGAGATTATGTAAGTGGAGTTTCAGTGTTTATCTATAAATTAGATTTTCCGTCTTAAAATTTAAAGTTTTCTGGAGATAGTATTAGATGAAATATCAGCAGACATTTATATCACACTCTGAATGAGTCTATGAGATGCTTGCCAAATATACATTTTACAAATAGCAAGAAAGCTTCTCAGAGAAGTTGGGAAGGATACCAGTGTAAGTTGGGCAAAATGAAAACTGGAAGTCGGAGGATCCATGAAGGCACGAGATAGATGTTAGATTAATGATTTCTTGAACAAGGAACTTATTCCTGGATTCAGAGAACAGCTAAAGGCCCTCAAAAATAAGAAATAGTGGTTGATGAAAATTATTGTCATGATTCTTAATGGGCCTTATTAGATCTCCCAGAGGCTGCTCTTGGGCAGAGTATACAAGTAGGATTACCAGATAGTTCTAGTTTGCCTAGGACTTTTCTGATTTTAGTAATAAAGTTCCCTGTTCCAGGAATTCCCTTATTCCCAGGCAAACAGAGATAGTTGGTCATTCTCAGAGATGTAAAATGTAGCCTTTTTTTTTGGAGAGGGGGAATGTATTAATTTCAGAAAATGTTTTAACACCTGAAGATGATCTTTGCTTGAAAAGCATGGCCAACAGTAACGTGGTCACGCTTTCAGGCATCAGTGTAAGAATGTGAGAAAGACCCTCTGTTCCACTTATTCCCATCTATTAGAAGGGATGTGTGTGTTCATTCAGATAGAGGAGAATTTGTTTCCAGTTTTCAAGCTCTAAATGGAGAACCTTTTGTTTTTGGTGAGCCACAACCAAAGTTAGCATTCACAAAATCAGTGTACCTTCCTCTCTCAAGGAGCATCATGACTGGATTTGATTAGGAGCCCAGTGATTTAAAATGCACATCTGATGCATATTAATATACATGTGTTAGGGCTACTGTTTTTTTTTTTTTTTATTGGAGGGACAGGGATCATTATTCTTCATTATACTTATTATTTTATAAATCTTGAACTGGATTTTTGGATTTCATTACAATTGCAGTTTTCCATTTTGTATAATTAAAACTGTTTTTCGTTATAAAAGAAGAGTCCAACTGGCCACCCCATACCTGACTTTAGCATTTCATATTTGGTAAATTTATCTTCCGTATATTGGGTTTGAAATTCAAGTGGTAACTTCACTACCCTTAGTAGAGAAAATCCCTACTAATTGTTATGTGGTAGAAAAAAAATAAATAATAGTGCTTAGAATTGGAATACATAAGGAATAAAAGAATATCAGAAATTACTTTTAGCCTTTCAGAAAAGTCGTAATAACCATTTTGTTTTCAAAATAGTTGAAATGAATAATTTAGAAAATGAAGTCCTCTAGTATTTGGCATTGTGAGTTTAATTAGTATCAGTGAATACATATATTACTTTCAAGATGCTGAAAAATTGGGGATTACATCAGTAAATAAAAATAGATCAAGAATGTGGGAACTAACCATAGGCATCATCAATTTACTTGGAGATTTCCCAAGTACTTTCAATGATCAGTTTTTATCTTCTTTGAAATTATTTTAGTTATGGCTAGTTATGGCTAGTTAGTATATTTAAATGACCAGAAAAAAGTTCTATTGTAATGTAGATGTGTGTGTTTAGGACTTCCCTTGTTTTAACTTAATTGGGAAGGGCAGATACAGCACTGGACAAGGTTTAATTATGTATTTTGATGTGAATCTCATGTGTTGTGTTGCTTGATATTTAAGCACTAACACACACAGTAGTCCAATCATTTGTTGAATATATGGATAAAGGAGTAACATTAATACCTGTAATCTGAGAACTATGAAACACTGGTTAAAGAAATTGAGGTGACACAAACAAATAGAAAGGTATCCTATGTTCATGAATTAGAAGAATTAATATTGTTAAAATGTCTATACTGCACAAAGCAGTCTACAGATTCAGTGCAATCTCTATCAAAATATCAACAGCATTTTTCACAGAACTAAAACAAATAATACCAAAATTTGTTTGGAGCCACAGAAGATATCAATAGTCAAAGCAAACTTGATGAAGAATGAAGCCAAAGGTATCATAATCCCAGATGTCATACTATACTACAAAGCTGTAGTAATCAAAACAGTATGATAATAGCACAAAAATAGACACAGAGATCAATATAACAGGATAGAGAACTCAGAAGTAAACTAATGCTTATATGGTCAATTAATCTATGACAAAGGAAGCAAGAATACACAATAGGGAAAAGGCAGTCTTCAATAAATGGTGGCGGGAAAACTGGACAGCTACATGCAAAAGAATGAAACTGGACCACTTCCTAACACCATACACAAAAATAAACTCAAAATTGATTAATGATCTAAATATGAGATGTGAAACTATAAAAATCCTAGAAGATGAAACTAGTGGAACTTTCCCTGGCATTGGCTATAGCAGCATTTTTCTAGATATTCTCTTGAGGCAAAGGAAACAAATGTGAAAATAAACTATGAGGACTACATCAAAATAAGAAGCTTTCACATGGCAAAGGGAATGATCAACAAAGCCAAAAGTCAACTTACTGGATGGAAGAAGGTTTTTACAAATGACATATCCAGTAAGGGTTTAACATCCAAAATTGGTAAGAACTTACACAACCGAACAGCAACAAATCCAATTTAAAAATGGGCAGTTGACCTGAACAGACATTTTCTCAAAGAAGGCATGCAGATGGCCAGCAGACACATGAGAAAATGCTCAGCAGCATTCATCACCGGGGAAATGAAAATCAAAACCACAATGAGACATCACCTTATACTTATCAGAGTGGCTAAAAATTGAAAAGACAAGATATAACAAATGTATAGAAAACAGAACCCTCCTACACCGTTACTCTACCCCGAGATCCAAAAATGATGTGGGGAGTAGAGGTTAAGGGGTTGAAGAGAAGACTATGTGTGTATCTAATTTCCCTATTGCTAAAACATTATTTTTTAAATTACTAGTAGTCTATCTGGCACAAAGTTGTATAGGTAAAAAAGAGAAAATAAAATTAATTTAAAATTTTTTGGTTTATAGTAACAGGCTTTTGAGCACAGACTGTGGGTTCTAATCTCAAATGGACTTTCTACCGTAGTGGTAGCTAAGACCTGTTTCTCTCATCTTTAAAGATATAAATAAATAAAAGGTGTGTGTGTGTGTGTGTGTGTGTGTGTGTGTATAGGTGTATATCATATTTATCATATTATGTGAAACAAATTATTTCCAAATTTATTGAAAACAGCTTAAACTGTTCCTTCAGTTTACCTACATTGCTTTAACTGTGTTTCTAAACCATTTCTCTACTTCTTTCTTACCATTCTTTAGTCAACTAGACACCCTGCCATTGCCAACATTTTCCAAAATTCCCTGCTTATGAAATTTATCTCATGTACATATCTTTTAGAGAGGTCTGGCATTATATCTTTCTTCCTTCATATGCATCTTTCAAAATCTTGCACACCTAAGATGGAACTTCAGTATCATTTTTTCTCTGAAGCTTCCTTGATCACCCTATATGTGGTATTTTTCTCCTCTGAATATCCTATGGCACTTTGTAGGTCTCTTGTGGCATGTTTTCTCTTTGTTTTGTATTGTTTGCATGTGTGTTATTTACTTATCCAACCCACAAAATTGTAAGCTGCTAAATGACTTTAAGGTAAGGATTTTAAACAAGGGTTAATTTTCATAAAAGAGATATTTTTACTGTCTCCTCTGTAAAATTGTCAAGATTTGTGAAAGGTTTGCAAATTAACTATTTAGACTGTGACAACTTCATGGACACTAGCAACACATGAACCACCTGATTCAGAGGCAAGGGACAGTTTGGTACTCAAAGTAGTGACAGAAGCTAGACCATCAGAATTTTCTTGTGCACATCTCCCAATTTCCAGTTTCTACACTGGAAACTGGGCCAGTGTAAGATGCACACGTAGTTGGCTGCAAGATAGGAGAGGAGCCATGAGTTAGGGAAATTCATCTTATCTATTGAACAGTAAATCTGGCAGTCCATTGTCCCTAAGAGAGCCACTATCTCTGTCTTCCAGGGCTGTTTGCTATACAAATAGTAGGGAGCAAAGATGATGCGTCTGCTCACAAGATATGCTAAGTTATGAGAGGTCCGAGGAGAATTGTCTCACTAAGAAATATTCATTCAACAAGTATTTTGTGAGCACCTCATATATGTCCTAGTTCTAGACACCAGGAAATGGGTACAAAGCAAGCTGTAGACCTTGGTTCTCATGATCTAACTGGAAAAATTATGAAATGGATGAGAGCTTTGGCATATCACATTAGCAGTACAGTGTACCCTTCCCCGTGTAGGAAAGATTTATTTTTCCTGTTTAATTTTGTATTGTATTTTATGTATTTAATGTACTATTTAATTCAGTATTATATGTTCCTTTTTTTTTTGGGATCAGCTGTCCTATAATGTAATACAATGAGCAAATCACAGTTTTCCCTTAGCTATTAAAAAGAACACATCATTAGAAAGTGTCATGCTAAACTATAGTAACCATTTTTAGCAAGTAATTAGTACACATATTATTATACATTCCTTTTTAAGTATGTAAATTTGTACCTGGGATATTTGATAAATATTTGATGAATATAATTCACTTTATGTATGAAAAAATGGATTCTTATTATGGAATGAACTAATTAGTGACAAAAATCTAAGGAATCAACTCTACATTTTAGAGGAGCTGATACTACCATGACTACTACTACTAATCTAAAAATTAAGTATTAGAAATAAGGTCTTTAAAAAGGTGCTGTTAATTGCTGTTATACATTTTCAGATAATCTAAAATATTTTATTTTTTACTCTAAATTGTGAACGTAATAGTTCTATGTTAGAAACAAAGCATCACAAAGCATAATTTTATCAGAAACTTTGTAAAGATCTCATTTCCTCATTCACATCTTTCATTTGTGATGGTGAGACATGGGGCTTGACTCTAATCTGACCATTTCTGATACTTTATTTCATAGATCCTTTCAGTCTTGTTTATTGTTAAGGGAAGTATGATTGCATTTTAGGAAAACAATGATACTTCCCTGATAGAAGTAGGACATTGTTGGGGTCTCCAGCGGTAAAAACCTGTTATTTTGTTCAGCTTCTACATAGGCTGTTCTCTGCTCTTTAAAAGTTTTGCAAGGAAGTGAATTAATGTAATAGTTTTACAGTCTGTATAGTATAAAATAGACTCAGATTAAGCTAGCAGACTTGTTATTTGACAGTTTATAAAATATTTTAGTATCTTTTTGGCAGTAGCAGTTTGAATGTTGGCAAATGTACACATTGCTTGCAGTTTCAAAACCTTATAATGAGTATTTTCCACTGTAATAGCAGAGAGCTGAAATTTGGATAAACCACTTAGACTTGTGAACTCTGACATGCATGGTAACAATGTCTTTGTAAAAGAATTTTGTCAAGTATTGGAGCTCCTACTAATAGCACATCCATCTTTCTGCACACCATAAATCTTAAGAAAATTTCTATTACTCTGCAATTTGTCTGGCTTATGCTATTTATTAGCCATTTTATTCTGCTGCTTTAAGAAGTAATGTGATGTTCATTTTATTGCTGGTTCAATAAATTGTTAATTATAATGCAGTGATTGCAGCTGACGTGATTTAAAAGCCACATTAGCACTATAGCATTAAGTTTTAACTATTTTACCCTTCAATTCCCTGTTTATACAACAGTAAAAGGAAAATAGCCTTAGACTAATTTAAAAAATGAAGGTACTTATATCTATTGATCACATGACACATTAGAAACTTTTTTTTCATAAAGGTTACACTTTTGTCTTGAAGGGGAAAATGAATGAACGATACACAACAGAACCCTTAAGAGAATAGCATATGATTCCGAGACAGAGGGAATACAGGTGAAGTTAGGTATATTATACTTATGTATGTTAGTATTATAGGCCTTGTATAAACTATTAAATAGAATAGCGGGTGGATTGTGCTAATTTTGTAAACATTTTCCTTCTAAAATTAAAA
Organism: Vulpes lagopus; assembly: GCF_018345385.1. NCBI lineage: Eukaryota > Metazoa > Chordata > Mammalia > Carnivora > Canidae > Vulpes > Vulpes lagopus. The sequence continues at coordinate 28,229,634 of NC_054847.1, read as the reverse complement.
AAAAAAGTTGCCAAAAATATGATAGGAGTGACTTTTGAAGAATAAGTAGGTTTCGACCCTAAATGGTCAAACATGGAGCATCACTGACAGCCCTGTTCTATTTCTTTTCAGGTTCAGCCTCACTTAGAGCCTTCTTGCTTGCCCGAAACACATGAATCCCAGCCCCGTATTGTATATCCATAGAAATGTGGTAACTCACACTATCCTAGACATGGAAACTGTGCCATTTCCTTTACAGTACACGTTAGCTGTTAATTATGTACTGCTCAATAGAATTTCAGAGTGTAAATTCTATCTTTTTATCCAATGTATGGAGTTTACTCACTGGCTTCAGTTCACTGAAGTCAAGGATTTTGTTCATTGCTTGCTTACCCCCCATCCCCAACTCCCTCAAGTATCCTGCAAAATCCCAGGCATTAATATAAACTGTTCAAATAATTATATTGGCTCCAGAATCCTTCTGTAAGACTGTATCTGTACACTTTGAATGATGGATAATCTATGAGGTGCTATTTCTGTTACACTGATGAGTGAGAGCTATTGAACATACCCATTAATGCCAGTAAAGATTGACTTTCTTTTAATTTTGTGATTCAGTTTGCAAAACATGGAAAGGGACAAGACGTTGGGTGTCTTTGTACCTTTCTCCTACTCCCCCCTCCTCTCACACGGTATGAATTTGGGCAAATCAATGGAATTGTTCTATGATTTAGTTTTGAGAGTGTTTTGTTTTATTAAACAGCTGCAAGTAGAGAAACTACCATGTGCCAGGGACTCAACTACATATTTGGAGTCCATTTGTAGATACCCTTTAAAATTTTCCATTCTAATGAATATAGGCATGTAGATACCTAGATGCCTTTGATTTCCCCCTCTGCATTAAAGCATCGATCCAACGATTTGTAAATCATTATCTTGTGCTTCCTGTAGCATCAGGGTTTCTTCCTTTTTAGTGCTTTGTCTTATTAAAAAATTGTATAAAGTGGGTAGAATCTATATGTGATTATTTAAATGGAGAATTAGATAAAGAATTATTTATAGTACTGTAAAATTATTAGAGACCAAAAGGGAAACTTAAAGCTATTTAGTTTTCAATTCTATTACTTCAGGATAAATTGAGATTTCCAATCATATGGCTCTTTAGCTCCACTTCCAAAAGTCTGATTCGGTAGCTTGGGGCGAGACCCTGGGATTTGTATTTTCCTAACTCTCCTTAATGAAAGCATTGATGTAGCTCACATCTTCCATTTTACTACACAGATAAATTGAGGCTCATATAAGGATTTTCTTGTTCAGTATGTGACAAACCTTCCCCACCCCACTGCTTGCTGCCCTCTCTACTTAGAATGCCCTTTCCCTAATTGTCCGATGGCTGGCTCTTTCTTTTCCCTCATGTTACCTCCTCAGAGAGACTTCCTTCAAAGTGCTCCCTTTTATTTGCTGCCTTTTAAAAAATCTATCCAAATTGATAATGTTCTCATTTAACTATTTTCTACTCTCTCTTCTATGGCAGTGTAAATTCTATACAGCAGGGTTCTTGGCCCCATTTTTCCTTATTATATCCCAGTGCCTAACATACTGTTCAGGCATAGCAGGTAGCTGAACATAGTGTGTGGAATGAATGAATGAATGAATGAATGAATGAATGAATGTTTTACTCAAAGTCAGAAATTATAGCAGTAGAGACTGTAGGCTTAGTATCCATACCACCAGGGCCATGATGCCTCCCTTTTGCAATCTCCTTTGTGTATTTTTTTTTTAATAGTTCGATAAGATTTTAAAAGTTGTCTGGTTCAAAGAGCTTATTTTTTAGTTGAGAAAATTGTGTCCCAGGCTACAGAGTTCAAAGGTTTTGCCTAGGGTCATATATAATTAGTTGCTTAATTAGGAACAGGAACTCAGGCACTGTATCTGGTGATCCACTGGTCTCTATAACAGCCTATATTTTAAATAAATATGTTGTTTTGACTGAATTATTCAGATTTCTCTAATCTCTCTTTACTTTGGAATTTAAGGAAATTGCTTTTATCCATAGAGAGGGTATGTCTAGTAACTGTCTAAGCATTTCTGTGTGTATGTAACAGTTGGAAAAAATGGTTATGATCATACACATGTATCCTGCATATGCATGAGCCATGAGTGTCCATTTCTGTCTTTAGCTAAAAGGGGAAACCTCCATGCAGCTCTGGATTGACAAAATAAAGTTGTGTTTGTTTCTCAGCAGTGTATTACTGTTTGTAAAGAATTAGTGTCTCTTAATAGCCTGCAATTTCTATATTATATCAATGTAGATTCAGTGTTTTCTTTTTTCAGTAATTCACTTTGAGAAGTCAACAACCCATCTATAATCTGAATCTTTACATTGATTTAGGAAGCCCTCCTTTTTAGGCAGTCTTTTAGTAGTATCTTCAGTGTAAAATCAATCTTTGTGTGTGTTTTTGCGCCTCTACTCAGGCTTTTCTCTTCATATTGGCCAAGTTATAATATTTCCAACTTCTTGTCTATGTAGCATGGATAGCTCAAATCTGAGGGTTTTTTTTTTTAAGATTTTATTTATTTATTCATGAGAGACACACAGAGAGAGGCAGAGACACAGGCAGAGGGAGAAGCAGGCTCCATGCAGGAAGCCTGATGTGGGACTCGATCCCAGGACTCCAGCATCACACCCTGGGCTGAAGGCAGGCGCTCAGCCACTGAGCCACCCACATGTCCCCAAATCTGAGTTTTAAAGTCTGTTTACTCACTTATGATCCCATTTAACCTGACCTAGTATAGTCCAGATCGGGTGGCTACCAGTAAGACAAGCTCCAGAGTTAATGTGTTAAGATTTTAATTCTAAGATTGGAAATAGTACACAAATGCAGGCAAGCAGGAAACACTTCAAAATTCTTTCTTGGACAATTATTTCTTATAAAGTGTTTGACTTTAATATTGAGACAAAACATCTTAAGTAAATCTGCATAGATTCTTCTTTTATTTCATTAGTCCATTTCATGACTTTTTTAGCCCTAATGGCATATCTCACACTGATTTATTCAGATTCTGTATGGGTGGAACCCAAGTATTCATGTTTTTTAAAAGCTCCGTAATTGATTCTAGCAGCCTATAAAAATGGAAAAACCACTAATCTCATTCTTTAAGGATATCATCCTACAGCTTTGCCAGATTAGAACCTATGTTATCTCTTACATGTAAAAGTTATGTAATAGAGAATGTTAGAGAAATTGTGACTTATGGGGGTTCAAAGTGTTTTAAAATGTTAGAGGTACCATTAGCCAAGGAATTATAAAGAATCTTTATCTCCACAAAAAATAGTTCTATATGTTACATAAACCTAGATCAAAATATATCCCTTTGAGTTGAGCTTAAGGAACACAATGGGTATTATTCAGTTAATAAATATTCCCAAATTACTATGAACAGGCTTTGCATTGTTTTTTCTAGCTTCCCTTGGCCTCACAAATGGCCATGACTGCTGGGGAGGAGGGCAGGTATGTCTCAAAGCTATAATGGCTAAGTCCTACAGCTGTTCATTTGATCTGATTTCTTTTTTTTTTTTTCTGAAGTCTAACTTCATTTTTCTGTTTATGATTTAATCTCCTCTCCTAAGTGTGATGTGTGTTATTATTTCACTCATTCTGATTTCCAGATTCCCTCCTATGTGTAACACTCAAGCCTTCTTCAAAATCACTTGCACTATGTCCAGCTACTGAAGATAAACAACTCATTTGTTATTATCTAGGCCTCAGAATCCTATCCTTGGTAGAAACTTCTTGATATTGTTAGCATTGTCATGTCCTAATAGGAACTGTGACCATATCTGGGGCACATCACAAAATATTGATCCTGGATTCTTGTAGGCCTACATGTTACCCAGTTGCTTTTTAGAATGATAATTTTTCTTGCCTTATAGTTGACTGTGTCAGTTACACTTGCTAAATTGCTACCTTAAAAATATTTCCATGCGTTAATTTCCATTCTTTAATTAAGGAATATTTTCTCTCTCTTTTTTTTTAAATGATATATTTTAGAGAGAGAGAGAGAGAACATGAATAGGGGGAAAGGGCAGAGGGAGAGGGAGAGAAAGAATCCTCAAGCAGACTCTCTAGTGAGCATGGAGCCAGACACCGGGCTCAAGCCGAGGATCTGAGCAGAAATCAAGAGTTGGCTGCTTAGCTGACTGAGCCACCCAGGTGCCCTGGAAGGAATGTTTTCTAAGAGAGGCAATCTCAGCTTCAAATTTTGGTTATGTTGGTAATTACTATTACCTTGATAACTATTCCCTCAACATTGTCACTCCTACACACGCTCAGAATCTGACCAGAACATTTCTTAGTTCTTTTGTTTACCTAGTAATAAGATTGCACCAGGATGCTATAGAATCAGAGGAAGGCTTATTTATTTTCACTTTAATGACATTTCAGCTGAATGTCAACTTCAGTGTGTCCACCCCTGAAACTTTGATTTATAATGTTTTCTCTTTGAAATCTTTTCCTTGATCTCTACTTCCATAAATGTCACCAATGTTCTCCTGGTTGCTCAAGCCAGGACTGTGGTCATCATTCTTTATTTTTCTTTTGCACCTCATATTCAGTCAATCACAGAATCCTGTTTAATCTCCAAAATATGTCTAAGTTTCAGGTATTTTTCTTGATTTCAACATCCATAACTTTTTCTTTGATATCATCAATTCTTACCTGCTAACTAACTCTACTTAATTTCTTGCTCTCTCCTTATGCACAATCCATTCCTTTTTATTTTTATTAATTAATTAAGTTTTAGAAGGAGGGTGCAGAGGGAGAGAGAGAACCTTAAGCAGACCCTATGCCCAGTGTGGAGCTCATTGTGGGGCTTGATCTCACAATCCTGACATTGTGACCTGTGCTGAAACTAAGAGTCAGAAGCTTAACTGACTGAGCTAACCAGGCACCTGTCCATTCCCTTTTGAGTAACAAAAGTGATGTTTAAAATAGTAATAAGGTTCTATTACTATAATGCTATATACAGACTAATGCCTCATCTCATTGCTCATTCTACCTTGAGTCATTCTCCCCACTTCTCATTGTACAACAGCATTTTCCCTACTTATGTTCAGAAAACATATTGAAATCCTTGCCAGCTTAGATTCCTAACAAGTGCTGCTTCTTCTGCTTGAAATGTTTTTCTTTTAACTCTTTCTCCAGGAAGCCATCTTCAATTCTTCAAGATGATTTTGACTAATGTGTAAAGAATGGATTGGAAGGGTGGGGGGCAAATTCTAGGAGGAGAAATGATGGTGTTCTGATTAAGGGTAGTATTAGCAGAGATGAAAATAACTGAACAGATTCAGAATCTATTCTAAACCTAAGGTTGATAGGATTTTGTAAGAATTACATATATGGAAAAGAAAGGGTAAGAATGTTTATTTATTTATTTATTTATTTATTTATTTATTTATTTATTATTATTTTAGTTTGCAAAAGTAGGTGATAACATTCACTGAGAAAGGAAAACCTGAAGGAAAAGATTTAAGTCTTGGGAAAGGATGGGCAGCAAGCATTTGCAAACTGTTTGTGAGTAAAATCAGCATTCAATTTGATTTCCTGAATGTGAGAAATGTGTGTGGTGGAGAATTTCTAGGATGACTCCAGTGTCTGCCTTTCAGGAAGATGCTGTATCATGGAGGAAACACTGACCTAAGGGACCTTAGAAGAACAGCTCTGAGAGTAAATGATAAATCCACCAGCTATAGAAACCTGGAACTGAAAAAGGTTAAGGTCAGGACCATAGTTTTAAGAGTTACTAGCTTATAGATAATAACTGAAAACTAGGTAATAAGCAGTACTATCTAGAATGCAAAGAAGCTGAGGATTAAACCTGAAGGGTTGGGTTGAGAACAATCTATCAAACAATGCCTAAAATTACAACCCAAGAAATGCTAGAATAGTGTGCTGAGGATGTGACATAAAGGGACAGACAAAAGAAAATGACTTGAGAAGGATAGGTTACTAGTGGAGTGAAGTGTCTTCCCTAAAGCATTTCTGCCCTAGATAGGTTTTGAGAATTAGCAGTACAAAAAAATTCGATGAAAAGGATTGTTTTCCTACAATATTGACAGACATCGTTATTTACAGACCACAGTGTTATCAAGCTTTGTTTCCTTTAACTGGAAATACGCTACAAATTCTGAGGGACATCTATATGGAAACAAGACATTCTGACTCTTAATAGCTAATAAAAATGTTCATTAAAAATATTGGCTGTTTATGGGGCATCTGAGTGGCTCAGTTGGTTAAGCGTCTATTTGGGTCAGGTCATGATATGATCTCAGGGTCCTGGGATCCAGTCCCACATCCGGCTCCCTGCTCAGCAGGGAGTCTGCCTCTCACTCTGCTCATTCTCTCTCTCTCAAATCAATAAATAAAAAATCGTAAAAAAGTATTGGCTGTTTAAATGAAATACCTTAATTTATAAAAAGACAGATTTGGAGATCAGCCCCAAGCTAGATCCTGGACTTAGGTAATAAATAAATGGCCTGTTCTTCAAGAGTCCAATCTAATGAGGAAGAGGTTAACAGATAGCAGATAGCTAAATATAAATTGTGATAACTTTTTATGATAGTTATAGACAAATAGCTATGCACAAAATGGGGGGAAAAGATGCTTAAATCTGCCTACGGTAGGGGAAATCAAGTTTGATTAGTGGAGATAATATTCTAGCTAATATTTGATGCACTAGCATATCCTCTACTTTTGTTTTTGTTATTCTATTTTTAATATTTTGTTTAACTTCCACAGATATTTCATAATCTTTTGTAGTAACAGTCTCCTTTAGAATCCGTTAAATCATATGCCCTCTCTCCATAGGAAATAGACTTTGCAACCATTCACAAAATTTAAAATATTTAAGGACTTCCTGGACCAATATGATATTACAGAAATAAATGAAGACCTTCAGTGTGTAGTTCTAATTTTTTATTAACTCTAGACCAGAAAGTCTAGAACATTGTATAAGAAAGCTATATAGAGTGCTATAATTTGCAATATTCTTTTATCTTCGTATAGAATCTTATCCCTATTGTTCTAATTCATACATCACTTCAGACTAATATTCTAAAAGGACCACTTTGATTATATCATGACATTCTCCTGTTTAATCCCTATTAATACGTGAAGTCTAAAATTCTACATCTTGCTTTCATAGCTCACCATAATTTCTTCTTTTCCTATAACTCAAAGATTATTAAGTTTTGCTTGTCCCTATTCATTATCACTTTCATTGTAATTTGTCAAATGGTTATTAAGCCTGGCATTCTATGCCAGGCATTGTGCTGCTATTGGAAATGAAGTTAGAAATAAGCCAGAAATTGTACCTGGGCTCAGAGAATATATTTTCTAATGAATGGTACGGAGTATATGTTCTTGAGATAACCTTGACAACTTGTTATTCATCTAATTCCTTGATGCCACTGTACTACTATATACCTGAAATGAATTCTAACAAGGACTTTTTCCAGGCCCTTCTTCCCATGATTTCAAATTCTGGGTTTTTTCAAGTTTCCTCTCAGCCTGTTGGGAAGCCTTCTTTGTTTATCCCCTGGTTGATCAAAGGCTCTTCCTTACATCTTAGAGTTTTTAGTATATTAGTTGTTATTTATACTAAAAACTAGGGCAAGTCAATATTTTATAATTTCCAAAGCTTGTAATATTATAATGTATAATTATAAAATTTTGAAGAGTAAGAGTAGCATTTTATCCTCATGCACATGAAACTTTCTTTGGGCATTAAACCAAAAGATGAATGAATGAATTTGTGAAAGTGGGCCAGTCACAGCTATACCATATCCAAAATTGTGATCTATAAAAATTTCCACTGAAAAGTGAGTTTTCTGAGTGGAGACAGCATGGCACCCACTTCCATATTATCCACATAACCTGGAAACAAATGCTAAGTAAATAGCGAGTGAATAAATGAATAAATTAATGAATGAGTAAATGAATACTTAACTCCAAAAGATTTCTCTTGACAGTTTCTGCTTAACTAGATTTTACTTGATGCTTTCATGAGAAAAGGTATTTTTCTTTTTGGAACTTCTTTTTCCATTCATGACAACTTTTTGGCATTTTTTAAAATGATCCTTCCAAATATATTTCTTCTTTCTTTCCATTTTGGTTTATGAAGAGCAGAGTAGTAGAATGGGTTGAAGCTGTTTCTTTCCCAGCTTTAGTTTAAGCCTGAGGCAAAAAACCTCTTGGTCCAGCTGCAATCCAATCTGGTATCTCTAATATTTGTAATAAAACATTTAGCAGGAAGTAGTCAATTTTATGGAAAAGTTCGTCATGTGTCTACTCCCCTGGATCTTTATATGCCCCCCTCTCTTGTTCTCTATATTATATAGGATGAGACATGGAGTGGGAAGAAAGAATCCAGCTATTTCATTAGAGTGCTAATATGCTTTCTGTAGAAAACATCTATCATGATCATTTAGGAAGGGATTGCTTTGTGGCCTTGGTGTATCCTTCTTTGTCAGAGAGGTTGTGTGTTTTTCTTTCCCCTGTCTTCTCCTGCCTCCCATTGCAGTCAATAAATTGGGCAGCTTTTTTTTTTTTTTTTCCTTTTTTTAAATGGGAAATTGGTTTGAAGAAATGTGGGAGTTTAGATGGTTATCAGAATTGCTTCAGTTTGTAAAATGTGGAAGTGGAGTTTTCAAGAATGGACTGTTGTAAGATTCCTGATTCTGCACTTCTGTGTGCTAAAAGGGAAAAGCGTAAAACACAAACATCTTGAAGAGGTACAGCCCTGCCAGTGATGTCATTGTTCTGTTAGGATAAACTAACATATCCAAAAATGGGAAATAAAACTGGTATTAACTCTGAAAAACCTGTGAAGTTATACTCCAGGCCCTGGTTAAGGAACCTGTTCCTGATAGAATTAAGCAAAGCTGTTTTTCATATATTGCTCTGTCCAAAGGTAGGAACTAGGCACAGATGGAGTATTGAGAGGAAAATGAGACACATATGAGACTGGTTGAATATAGGTAAAGACGGTAGTATAGGCTTCAGGATGGTGGAAAGTGAGACTAGCATCTGTTTATACCTGAAAACGTGGTAGGAAGTCAGTATTGGGTAGAAACTAAGAGTGAAGGTTGTAGAGTCAGAGTACCAGGGTTCACATTCTGCTTCTATGGTTATGGATTATCATGGACAATTGACTTGTCTGTGCCTCAGTTTCTTCTTCAGTGAAAGGTAATGCTACCATCTAACTCATGAGTTTTTACTGAGAATTAAATGAGAAACCACAATAAGTTCATCAAGGTCAATGTGTTGGAAGACTCCAAAGGTCAAAATTAATATTTTAAGTAGAATATGGAGTACATAGGATGAAATGTGAGTAGTGTTTCCTGGAGCTGTGAATCACGGAGGTCCTAGAGGTACTTAGCACAATGCCTACATACAGGTTTGAGAAACAAGAACATAAGTTAGAAGCTAGCAATAGCAATAGATACTATTCACAGCTACATACTGTGTGCCAGCAATGCACTAAATGTGAGAGATACAGTGATTAATATGATAGATACGGTTCCTACTTTCATAGAGCTTATAGTTTTTCTGGGAAGACACATAATTTAAAAAGTAACAGTGTAAAATATGATATATTCTCCAGTAGGAGCTATGAGAGCAATTAAGATAAGTAGGGCATGATACACCTGCTGATAAAATAATGTTACTTCTAATTCTGTATTGCTCTATTCTTTAGATATAATCAAGGCTATAATGAGCAACATTCAACAATTTTAGAGCCATAAAAATATTTTAGTTCAACCTATTTATTTTACAAAATTAAGGAGATAAAGACCAGAAGTGACTTACCAATACTGCACAGTTGGCAGAGGCATAACATTGTTCTTTCTACAGTACTGTATAGCAGAAGTAAAACAATTAGTTATCTTTTATAATCTATATTTATGAGCATTTATAATTGGAACTTTCATATGCCTTACACTTCACTGTATTAAAGGCAAAAAGTTTAAAAAAGATTTACCAACTTTTTAGAATCTAATGAGTAAACAAAAGCAGAATCAAGCCTATAAATACAGAGAACAAACTGGGGGTTGCCAGAGAGGAGAAATTTGAGGGCATGGGCATTATGGGTAAAATAAAATGAATGAGAGATACAGGCTTCTAGTTATAGAATGAATAAGTCATGGGAATTATAGGCACAGCATAGGGAATATAGACAATAATGACGGTGACAGATGTAGCTACACGTGGAGTGAGCATCACATAACATATAGAGAAGTCCAATTACTGTGTTGGACACCTTAAACTAATGTAATATTGTGTCTCAACTATACAATTAAAAAAATGTAAAAGAAGATTGTCACGTGTTACAAGAAAATGTCAAGCATTGAAATATTCTCATTTGAAAATAAGATAAGCTATGAAGTAAATTTTAAACATATTATAAATGATTTTTCTTCTTTTAAAGCCAGGAAAGTAAAATTATAATGGATTCTGATTTTGACGTACTTAAAATATTGAAACTTAAAAAGAAAACTATGGGTGAGTTACATTAGTCATGGAATAGACACACGCATAATTGGATTTCTAGGAATTAAAAGTTATACCCTAAAATATTACATCCTTATAAAATTGCCTTGAGGATAAGGTAGATAGACTTGACATATTACTCATAAGTAAAACATTAACAGGGACAGCAATTGACATCCTATCTTACTTTGCTGTGAGAAGGCAGGTAGAGAAAGAGACAGACAGAAGGAGGAGGTCAAGGATGAAGATGGTGACTCTATGGAGAACAACTTTTATCTCAAATAGGTTAGACATGGTGTTCTATTCTTTCTCTGCATTCGGTGCATTTTCCAGTAAGGACGCTGTGATTTTATCTAATGCACAACCCTCTTCCACTCCCTTCTGTGCTCTGGGAAGACTCCTCTGGCAGAATGATTGGGGCCAACTCCAGCAAAATATGCAGGTCCCTCTGCCATAGTGATTGGTGTTGGGGGGGTGGACAAAACAAATGCAAATCCAATTTGATGCTCCCAGCAGTTTTTCAATGGACATGTAATGTACTTATAGAGAAATGCACAGGTTTGAGTTTACAGTTCAACGAGTTTTGACAGTTGCACATGCCACTTAATTCACACCTTACCTAAATATATAATTTTTTTTCTTATCATCTGGAAAAATACCCTTTGTGCTTTCCAGTCAATCCATTCCAAGCCCGCAAAAGAGAGAACCAGTTTTCTCATTCCATCTACTATCAAATGTTTTTGCCTTTTTCTAGATCAGTTCTGATCATCCAGATTGTCACATAATAGGATCTATTTTTAGATCATTATGTAAATGAAAAAGTACTATATGTATTCTTATGTCTGCCTTCTTTTATTTAGAATAAGCTTTTTGAGTTTTATCTCTGTTTTCTATGGTTTTATCAGATCACTCCTTTTTTATTTCTGAATATATATTACAAATAGTTTATTTCTTCTGTTGAGAGATATTTTATGTTGTTTCTTGTTTGGGACTTTTATAAAATAAAGCTACTAATGTGTGTATTCTTTACAGTCTTTTTGTGAACATACGTTTTCCTTAATGTTGGGCAGATACAGAGTAATAGGATCTCTAGGACAGGTATTTGATTTACTTTGAAAGAAAATGACAAATTGTCAAAGGGTTGGTATCATTTTATGCTCCCCATCTTCATCAACATTTGTGGTTGTCACTTTTTAAAAATTTTAGTTATTCTAGTGTAAATGCAATAAGCTGTCATTATAGTTTTAATATGCATATCCCTGAAGGCTAATGATGTTCAGCACTATTTCATGTGCTTATCGACCAATTTTATATATATATATGTACATATGTATATATAAAATGTATAATATATAACATATTCCTTTGTTAAGTAATTGTTCAAGGTTTGCCTTTATAACAACTCCTCCATTTCCCCCTTCCCATCCTTTGTTCTGTCATTTTACATCTTCCTTCTAGATAGTTATAATACTCAGAGGGCACTGTTATATATTTGCTTTCAACAGTCAATTAGCTTTGAAATAATTCAAGAAACTAGAGGAAAAAATACTTGTCTTTCAACCTAGCCATATACTTGTGCTTTTTACTTCCTTATGTTATACTTCAACATAGTGTCATTTATCTTCTGTCTGAATTCCTACTTTTAGCATTTCTTACTGGGCTCATCTGATGGTGACATATTATTTCAATTTTTATTTGAAACTTTTATTTTGTTTGTCTAGATAAATAATCTTATTAGAACTGCTTTCTTTTTTTTGTTAAACTTAAATATTTAGAGTAATACCTTTTTTTCTTTTAGCACTTTAAAGTTGTCATTCTCTTATCATCTAGCTTGTATTGTGTCTGATGAAAAATTGTTAATTTTCTTATTGTTCTTTTCCTGTAAGTGATGTCTTTTATTTCCTGTTTACTTTTAAGATTTATTGTCTTTTTTTATTGATTTTCAGAATTTCAGTATGGTATTGTTGATGTATTATTCCTTTTGATTATCCCTGTTACATTAATTAAGATTTTTTGGTCTCTGGGTTTAGTTTTAATCAAATTAAAAACATTTTAACTATTATTTCTTTAAATATTTTTCCTACTTCACTCTTTTTTTTGATATTTCAATTACATGGATTTTTAATCTATTTCATATTGCTAATTTTGTAGAAGCTTTTTTATTTGGTCTTTTTTAAGTTTGGATCTCTTCTTTTTTCTTGTACTGAAAGATACCTATTTTTATTCTATAGTCAAATTTGATGTTAAGCTGATCCACTAGCATTTTCATTATAAATATTAGAGTGTGAAGTTTTAGAATTTCCGTTTTATTTGTTATAGTTTATATGTCTCTACTGATATTTGCCATTTTTTATTATGCTAGTATTTAACTTTAAACCATTACACAGGTTTATAATAACCATTTAAATTCCTTATACTCTAATTCCATCATCTCTCAACACTTTCTTTTACTTCTTCCTTCTTTTGTCCCCCCTTCCTTCCTTCTTTCCTTCTTCTCTTTGCTTGGTTTGAACCTAGGATAGCATAGACCTACAGGTTCTATTATCTATCTTGTTGCCACATCAAGTTTGAGAATGACACAACATGGAGAAAACAGAGTCGAAACATGAAAGGGGTCTATGACCTGATGATTTCATTAAACTCAAATCTACTTGATTTAGATTTGTGGTCTAATAAATGACTGCATGTCTCAAGCAGATTTTAGTCAGTATTTTTTGGTTTACTTGCAACCCAAAGAATCTTGAAACAGCTTACAAAGGACAGTGTTTTCTACCCGTGACCTAAATAAGGTTTACATTTTAATTACTATTAATTGAATATGTACCAGTTGTTGTGACAGTACTTAGTGTTATATATAATACTAGGCTACATGATCATTGGATTTGATCCAGTGTGGTAATTTGTATGATATTAGGCTTTATAATGATAAAAATGTCATTTGACTATCAATAAATGAACTTTATTTTCTAAAATTGATTATTATAATTCGGGAAACAAAGAAGTTGCAATGTAAGTTTACATTTCCATTTGGGACAATATATAATACACTTCCCCAATCAAATTTTAGAATATCATGTATAATTTTACATTAGATTACTAACATCAGCAAAGGAAATGAACTCTTATACTGAGATACAGAAATTAGCACTTGTACCATCTATTACTTCGTTCATTATGGATAGCTTTAGGTTGATATGTATGTGTGTACGTGTATATATATATATATATATATATATATATATGTGTGTGTGTATAACACATATATATTACATACAATATATAATATAATGCCTTTATATATGTGAGTATACATATTATTTTTAGATATAATTTCCACATCAGTTTCCAGAAGTATCTTGTTTGTGGATAGATAAGAGTCGTAAAACAGATATTTCAAATAGAATACAATGAGAACCTAAGAAATCTTTGGTACAATGTGTCTTTGTACTTGTATAAATGCAATTTGTAAGGTTACACTTAAAATTCTATTTAATATTTAGATTTAACCTACCTATGACATGAATCTGGAGTAGAAATTCAAGTAAGTGATGAAATTGCCATGGTAAATTATGATATTAGGGGAAAATGTAGGCATGTACTGGTTTAAGAATCTTAGGTGGCCTAGAGGTTTCAAAAGAAAGAAAAAAAACACAGATAAGTAAAGACCAGGCTTCGCTAGAAATGAAAAATAACTTATTCACTAGAAACATATTCAATACATCTTCTGTGTAAGGCATAAGGAGCATAAATAGGTTATTGAAATACATATGAATATAAATTGTATATTAGTTAGAAAGCCACCAAAAAGTGTTTATGTGGTGAATACTTTGTTACCCTTCGATTTTCTGTTGCCTGTTTAGTTATTTACTTCTTAAAGTTCTTATCTAAGGTGCTTTCTTAGGCACCCACAAGGTGACATATGCCAATATCTCACACTACAGTTTCAAATTGACTTAGTCCTTTCCTCTCCTTTATTAAAGGAATCTAGAAGAGAACTTTTGGGTTTTGTCCTTTCTATGGAGTCAGTAATTAATTGCTCTTTTCCTCTGAAATTACAAAGACGGCAACCCTCACAACAGATATGTAGATTTCCACTGTTAAAAATCACAAAGGCATAGGAAATAATAAAGGATTTATTTTCAAATCAGCCACCTGAGAAGTTTGGCATGGGAAATAGTTGAGAGAGCTTTATTACTATAGCATGTTCATTACAGAAAACTGGTAAGATATGTTGAAATGTAAACACCTTGCATGTTCTATGCCTGCTAGAGAGAGAAGAGGGATAAAAAGTTTGGAGGGATAATTACGCATCAAAGAGTATGTAATTTATGCAGTGGGTTTCTTTAGCAGTTGTGAATTCAACTTGTGTTTCTTTCCTTTAAAACTAGCAGTCTTTGATTTATCCAGCCAGTAAAGCCAAAATCTTTTCACATGCTTACATGTGAAAGATGCTAGTTACCCCTTTATGAACAAAGCAGCATAGTGTTTTCCTTCATGGAAATTTAATCTAATAAGAGAAATATGAACTGACAAAAATAATTAAAACCTATAGAAAGAGCCATGATAAAAAACAAATAGAATTGACTAATGTTTCATTGTATGTATATACCACATTTTTTTTTTATCCATTCATCCATTATTGGACATTTAGGTGCTTTCTACGAATCTTAGCTATTGTGAATAATGCTGCAGTGAATGTGGGAGTGCTAAAATCTCTTCAAAATTCTGATTTTCACACTTTTGGGTATCCAGGAGTGGTATTGCTGGGTTATATGGAGGTTCTCTTTTTAATTTTTTGAGGGACGTCTATACTATTTAAAAATAAGGAAATCCTTATGTTCAGCAACATGGATGAAACTTGAGGACATCATGCTAAGTGAAATAAGCCAATCACAGAGGGACAAATACCACAGTGTTCTACTTACATGAGCTCCCTGACCTGACCTACTCAAACAAAAAGAAACAGAGAATAGAATGGTGGTAGCCAAGGACTGGAGAAGGGGGAAATGGGGAATTGCAAATCAATGAGTATGAGGTTTTATTTATGCATGATGAATAAGTTCTAGAGATCTTCTGTACAACATTAGGCCCACAGGTGACAGGACAACACTGTGTCATATGCTTAACTGTCCGTTAAGAGGAAAGATCTCATGGTAACTGTTCTTATCACAATAAAATAAGTATTTAATTTTTAAAAATCCCTATTGTCTGACAATACGGTGGTCAGAGAAGGCCTGAAGATGAGGTAATGTTAAATGAGCCTTAAAACATAAGAAATTACCTAGAAGGCAAAGTTTAGGTTGGAGGAGAGTGTTCTGACAGAGAAAATTCCATCTGCAAAGGCCTAAGGTAGAAATAACTTAGCAGGTTAATTTCTGTTCCTAAGAAGCTGATCTTGAAGGAGGGTGCATGTGCAAGTGATTTATTAAGGAAATGCTAAGAGGACCCATTATGGGAATGACAAGGGCAGGAAAGGGAAAGGGGAGAGCCAAACACGGGTGGGAGTAAAGCCTTGGCCCCAGTCTCAGCCTGATCTTGCTGCACAGACCTGTAGTATATATAGTTCTGAGTGATTCCTACATGAGGCCATGGAGCTGGTTCCCATTCCCCTGTACCTGTCAGTCATTGGTTAGGAACCTATCCAGGCGGATACAAACTCCCAGGCATTTCCAGTGCTTTGCACATGCAGGAAACAAAACAAAACAAAACAAAAACTTCAGTAAGTAGCCAAAAGCAGTCTTCTAAAAGGAGCCACAGGTATAAGAAGTTAGAAGCAACAATCTCACAGCCTCTGTGTACTCAGAAGCCAGAGGAAGTGTGTACAGAAATGCTAAATGAGATTCAAGGCATCTGTATGGAACCCCGGCAGTAACTTGCAAAATATAATGTAGTCATGGGGACCACATTGAGTGAATAAGTGAGAGGGTAATCACAGGATGTGCTGCATTATGAGAGTACTTAACCTTTGAGAATACTGGTGATATGGGGTGTGTGGGTGAATTTGAAGCAGGGGAGGCTACTTGGTTGAGGTAGTACCTTTCTTAAGCCTAAAGGATAAAAAAAAAAAAAGAGAGAGAGAGTTTGATGGAAATTAATTTCCTAACTTCTATCTTTATTGGACTAAAAGAAGAGGATTGCAGCGTTTCGGGTGTCAGAAAGCAAAGCACCTTCATTAGAATTAAAGATAGATTACCCAGGATCAGGGTGGGCATGATGGATAAGCTGGAGCTATGCAGCAAGGGTATATACATCAAGCTAGGTACATATATGGTAAAGAGTTTGGATTTCATTGAGGAATGGAGACACTGAAGAATTTTTAAGTAGGGGTGTGGAATATCCCCTTATATTTAAGAACAATTACTCTGACTGACAAGGTAAAAATTTAGGAGCCTTGAGGACAGTTAAGTAACTTCTGCAGTAATCAGTGATAGGAAATTAATAAGACTTGGCCAAAGTCAGTAGCCGAGCAAGTATAGAATCAGAGATACATCTGGGAGACATTTAGGAGGTAGTCTATGAAGTATAATAGTTCTTACATATGAGAGGTAAAGGAGATTGGAGGCACTGAAGAGGTCTCATTTTCAGAATGAAATAACTGTTCTCATTCATCAAAATTGAGAAATCACTGAATAGACTTCTAGAATTTGTAGGCAAAACAAGTGCCCTGTTTTCAATGTACTGATTTTTCAAGTCAGTTGTGAAAAAGAACATGGAAACACCCTATAGTTTATTGAGTACACCGAGCTGGTCTCAGAAAAGAGGGGGTTGGGGAAAGATTAGTGAATCCTCAGTGTATCTGCTGTAAGTGAAATTATGGGCCCAAGTAAGGCCACCCAGAGAAGGTAGGTAAAGAGAACAAAAGAAGAGGGCTGTGAGAAAGAAGACCAGCGTGTAAAAAACTGAGAACAAGGAAGCTATGCAAAGTTTGAATAGAAGGCAGAGAGACAAAGAGAAAAGCAAAAATATGATGTAGTCATAGGGACCATATTGAGGAAAAGTATCCAGAAGGAAAGTGTGGTCAATCAGGATTAAATATTGCAGGCAGGTTAGCTAAGATAAAAAGTAAAGGCATGTGCTCCATCCTGCCCCTCCCACACACAGTATGTAGCGACAGATTATTGAAAAACATGTTGAGAAAGTTTTCAAGAAAATGGTTAGAGAAATTTGAATTGCAGTGTGTTTGAAAATGCTGTACAGATAGATGACTCATTTGTTTGGCTCTGAAATACAGAAGATAAAGTGTGACTAGAGTATAGCATGATATCAAGAGAGGTTTCGTTTTTTAATATTTTTAAACAAGTTAGAGATATGTACTTTCAAAAAATATGTATTGAAGGGAAAGATTTACAGAAGAACAGACTCAGGTAATAGAAGTGGGAGGGGTTAGTTACTATGTTGAGTTACTGGAGGAAGCAGGAGTATATTATCTGGAACATAGGTGAGGAGCTTACTCGGAGACTATGAGATGAAATGTCTATTCACTGAAATGGGAAAAAGAGAGAGTAAGATGAGATTTTATGTAGAGACATATTTTTAGAACTGAAGGGAAGCAATTTAAAAAAGATTCTCACCTAATGGCCTCTAAATTATCTGTCCAGAGTTGGATAGCAGTGGTCCTTAGAAAGGGAGCTTGAGGGGTGCCTGGGTGGCTCAGTTGGTTAAGCATCTGCCTTCAGCTCAGGTCATGATCCTGGTGGCCTGAGATCCAGCCCCACATTGGGCTCTCTGCTCAACAGAGAGCCTGGTTCTCCCTCTGCCTCTTGCTCCCCCTGCTTGTGCTCTCTTTTTTTTGCTTGTGCTCTCAATCTCTCTCTCTCTCTCTCTCATTCTCTGTCCAAAAAAAACTATATATATATTATATATAAATAATATATGTTAATTAATTAAATATATATTATTTATATACTATAAATATAGAAATATAGAAATATATTATAAATATATAAATAATATATATCAACTAAATATATATTACTTATATATTATTTCTATATTATAAATATATTTATATTATATATTTTAATATAAATATATTTATAAATAAATTATATATATTTATAATATATTATAAATATATAAATAATATATAATAAATAAATATATATTTTAAAGAAAGGGAGCTTGAAAAGAGCTAAAGTTCTGAATATACACCTACAAAAAAAAAGGGAAAAGAAGCTAAGCAAAGAAAAATTGAAGGATTCACAGGCAACTCTGGGGGTCTTCCAGCAGAGTCTGACATTACCCATATGTAGTAGAGAGATCTCCACAGCTACATGTCTTCCCAGTGAGCTAACCCAGGGCTGACCCTTCCCTGGTGCTCCTGGGATGCCTCCCAATCATGTGTATTCCGCTGTCCTCACAACTTTCTCTACTTGAAACTTCCATGTTCAATTCCACCCTGTTAGTAGCAGGTTTGACTCTCCATGCCTCTCCAAGTCCAAATAAACTGACTGAATAAACAATCTGTGTTAGCAGGTTAATGAGAGAAGGATAAAAAGTGTTATTTGTTCTCCAATGGGCTGCCGAAGGTGATAGAAGTTGTCTAGTTTAAGCTGTCTAGATTTAAAACACCCCCAAACTAAAGCACTAAGGGAAAAGATGCAGTGGTTTAGATGGAGATAATCTGTTTCTCATTTTCAGGCAGTGTTAATACCTATTCTCTGGGGAATTGAGGTTTCTGGTCTGTGTGTAGGAAATGGCGAAAGCAGAGAAGCACAACACTCTACACTTCGGTGGCCACTCTCCCTTAACGAGTTTAATTGCCTCTTATGACAGAAAATATTTTGGAAAACAGCACTTGTTTTCCTTTACAGATCATCATGGCAATTCACAAGTGTACAGTGAGCAAGTTGGCCATGAGCAGCTCTGAAGGACGTACTGGCACCTACATGATGCCAGACATCTGGAGGCAAATTTTCATATGAAGAGTGGGTGGGGCTGTATATTTTGGAAACATAATGCTGAACATCTGGATACTTGGAAATCAACTCATTGCCTAGCTTTTTAATGTTCATAGAAATATTTTGTTTTCAGTAGATATAGTTGCAGACTCTTTACCCTTAAAAGCAATATCATGATTTATATTTATGTTTTCTCTATTAAATTTTGAAATTATACAGCACAGACAATGTTAGTTTCCAATTTAGATTACTAATTTAATATTAGATCACTCCTTCTCAAATTTTAATAGTACATTCAAATCAACTGGAGAACTTGTCCATGAGTGTTCTGATTCAGAGCACCCAGATTCTGCATTTCTAGCAAGCCCCTTGGTGATTGCAGGGCTGCTGGTCCTCACACCACTTATTCAGTGGCAAAGTTCTAGACCTGTGCTGTCCAGTATGGTATCCACTTGCCATATGTGGCTATTTCAACTTAAATTGGTTGAATTAAAGAGGATTTAAAAATCAGTTCCTCAGTGCCACTGGCCACTTTTTTTAGCTGCCTCAGATGCCAAATATAGACAGTGTAAATATAAACTATTTTCATCAGTGCATTGGGCAGTGTTTCCAGATACATTATTCCATTACTTTGTGCATTCACAAAGACTTGGAAAATTATTTGGAGTTTGCTTATAATTTTCACCATTGAAAAATCACAGAAAAACTTTTACAAAAGTGGATTTCCAGGTTGAATACAACAGATCACAGATTGGGGTCTAGTATTTCACTTTGAAAACATTCTTTATTAACATGGACACTGATTTGCCTGAATTAGAATAGGTACTTTTAAAGTGACTAAATGTTAGATTAAATTCCACCAATATATTCAAATATAATTTATTTGTGTATATAGTTCATCATAGTGCAAATGCAGATACTTCTCTCCTGATGTATCTTTTGTACTTTTCCTTTGTTTGGTTTCATTACTGCTTTTTATTATAATTGTTGTTGAGATGCTGTGTTGCTGTTTCTGTTAGGTGCTGTACACTATC
Organism: Vulpes lagopus; assembly: GCF_018345385.1. Lineage (NCBI taxonomy): Eukaryota > Metazoa > Chordata > Mammalia > Carnivora > Canidae > Vulpes > Vulpes lagopus. Next base: position 28,209,171 of record NC_054847.1, on the reverse strand, counting down.
TATTAATATTACCCTACTTAGATTCCCAAGCATCAACAGGTCCCCAAATAAATAAACATATAAAGAATGAAGCAGACTCATGCAGTAAGATGCTTAATTAATGAGGTATCTAGATACTAAGTATAAAACCAGGTCGTAAGTCTCTAATCTGATTCATTCCATCTGTACAGTTTAAGCAAATTACAGAGTCTCTAGAAGGCCCATTTTCTTCATCTGTGAAGGATAGATGATTCCCAAGGACTCAATGAAATAATGAAAGTAAATGTCTCTCTAATACTGAATCAGTACTGTGCACATATATTATTATTATTAGAGAACGATTTTTTTAAATGATCATTTACAGTAGTGATGCCCAAATATTTTAATACTTTATTAGGTTAAAATATAAAGTTCACTGGAAAGATAATTATCACTAAAAATTTTCATACCATATAGACCCAGAGATACAACAACATAAAATTGAATATACAACTTGAAAATAAACCTGGGTATGATCCTTAAGATTTGAATTCTCACTTATAATACTTTCTGGTTCTAGAACACCTTAATGTAATTAAGAATATTTACCAAAAATACAGACAGAAAAATTTTATGCACACTTGCACATATATTCTATTTAACATCTGCAAGGATAAATATTACTTCAGTTATAAATTCATGAGTGTCAAAGCAATTGACCAATGTATTTTTTCTACTAGCTTTATGCAGTACAAATCCTATTACACATACATGAGTGTCCTTTTGTTTCTTCTCTCACTCTACTTCCACAATTTGTCATAAAGTTTCAGTGCAGCTTACCTCCTGTGAAGGTAAGATAAGCACTCACTCACTTTAAATTTTGCTTATGAAAATATCCTATTTAAAATCACAGAAGAACTGCAGAAGTAGATTTCAAGTTTGCATATGATATAAAAGAGCATAGTTTTGAGATCTAGCACAAATTAAATGGTAGCCCAGATCTACTATTTATATCAGCTTATACCGGTTATCTCTTAAACAGTTCTTCATGAACATTATTATCAAAATAATGTAGCCCTTTTAGGAAACAACATTTGGTGAAAACTGGAATGTCCAGTCCAATTTACTTAATAATTACCCACAGAAATGGTTGTATAGGTTTTTTTTTCAAAATCTGGATTTTACACAAGCATATTTAATGTACGTGATACAAACACTCAGCATAGAAATTGAGCTTCCATGCAAGGAGATGCATTGTTCATTGTAATCCAAGCAGTCAGTGCTTCAGCTAAAATCCAGTCTTGAAGGTGATGACTGCATTGGTCCTTATGGAATTTGGCCTTTGGTCTAAGAAGCTTGTGATGTATCCAAGTCAAGTAAGTTTCACCATCCCCCAGGTAGGAGTTTGAGTCCAGAGAGCCCTAAGTATAATTTGAGACTCTATGTAAGTTGGTGGATTCTCTGTATGCAAGAAGAGAACGTGGATGGGGGTCTGAAAGCAGGATGATGGAAGATGGGCTGCAGATGAACTCTGATTCTCTGATGTTGGAAATGACTAGGACCAAAGTGTTAGAGATGGAGAGTTAACTAGGTCTCTTTTCATCCTCTAAACTTATTTCCTGTTCCAGAAAAATCATCTTTTCAACAGAGCCCACCTTGTTTTAATATCCATTCCATTGAAGCTGCTGTGGTTGGTATCACTCAACTCTGATTCTGAAACCACAGCCACCCACACTAGATTTGGAAAGTTGACTCTCAGTGCCAGCTCCTACCACAGGATCATATTTAGGTATCAGGTCTCAGCAAATGGTGTTTCCAGCATGTCTTAGTTGCATCTGAGTGACTGTGGTGCTCTGTCTTGTTTCCCAGAATTGGTGGAGTGATGATCAGATTCAGACATTTGATTAAGATACGATGTCGGGATCCCTGGGTGGCGCAGCGGTTTAGCGCCTGCCGTTGGCCCAGGGCGCGATCCTGGAGACCCGGGATCGAGTCCCACATCGGGCTCCGGTGCATGGAGCCTGCTTCTCCCTCTGCCTGTGTCTCTGCCTCTCTCTCTTTCTCTATCTCTCTCTCTGTGTGTGACTATCATAAATAAATAAAAATTAAAAAAAAATACTTAAAAAAAAAGATACGATGTCATGCTAAGGGATGGAGGAGTGAAGTCAGCTCACATGGAAGAACCAAGGCAGAAGAGTTTGTTTCACATAAGGTAGACATATTCACTTATCCTTGTGAATTTGGGGTCACGGATTGAAAAATAAATAAATACCCAGGCAGGCAGATAGACAGACAGACAGAAAAGACCTAAAGACTGGCACAGAGCTTGTTAGGAATTCTTAAGTAAAATTGGAATCACAATCATAATGTCAAGGTCGCTGAATTGCCAAGAAGGAAGGGTGTACATTTGTAGTGCAAGTATGCTTCCCTGTTCATTTTGAGGTGTAGAAACTGAAGATCCTGGAAGAAATTTTCAATTTTCAGAAATTTGAATTTATAGCAGGTGCAGCATAGTTCTCTGCTTCTTCTTGCTGCTTATATACCCTTCATAAATTGAGTTTTAGTAGTTGAACAGGGTGAGTAAAATTGTAAGGTTACAAAAAAAAAACAGTAAGTATTTTTTCATGTAATCTAATATTAAAATTCTATAAATTCACAAGAAAAATTATAGTAACTGTAGAAATTTAGGCAGCCACCTATTAGTGAAAAATGAAGAACTGAATACAATGTAATATGGTTAATAATTTACACATTTGAATTAAGGTCTGGCAGAAAAACCTAATGGGATTATATAAATGATGGTTTCATTTATTTTAAATCAAATTATTTTTAGATTTATGTTTTGACATTTTATTGACATTAGATTTTTATCCTAGTTGTTGACATTAGATAGTTTTCCTAATACAGCCTCCAACCCCCCCCCCAATAAGAGGGGAGAATTTGTTATTAAGGATACATTTTAGAGACCATAACCCTTTAAAAAGTTATATAGTCATTTCATTTTGGAAAACACTTTTTGAATGACATTCATGCTCTTAAACACTTTGGAAAGCAGAAAACAATTATTTAGATACATATTCATTTCTCCACATCTCTCACTTTGGTTGTTAATATCAGGCTGTGGTGATCGTATAACTCATGATTCAAACTTGGATCCTTTGAAAATGATAGAAAATGCATTGCTGGGACAAAGGGCATAAATAAGCCTGAACTGTGTTGGCCCACTGGGACATGTGGGTACCCTCTCCAGAAGATTATTTCTGAATATACATCAACAGACCATGTACATAAGTATTTTACCTCCTTTGCTGCTTACTTCAGGACTAAGGGAGAAATGAAGAACATTGTAGGGAGGAAAAGAAGTATTTAAGAAGCAACCAACCTGATTTCTGAAAAAAATTGGCTATTAAAGCATATATATATATATTTTTTTTTTTTGGATATTGCTCTTCTTTTTTTTTAATTTTTTTTTTTTTTATTTATGATAGTCATACAGAGAGAAAGAGAGGCAGAGACACAGGCAGAGGGAGAAGCAGGCTCCATGCACCGGGAGCCTGATGTGGGATTCGATCCCGGGTCTCCGGGATCGCGCCCTGGGCCAAAGGCAGGCGCCAAACCGCTGCACCACCCAGGGATCCCGAATATTGCTCTTCTTTAACAAGTTCATAGGTAGTGTTTCTTCACATCAGAATAGTGAGGGGTTCCCATTAAAAGTTTGAGTCATACCCTGTCTTAGACCTAAAAATTAGAGTGACTAAGTTTTGGGACGAAGAAGCCTGGATTTCTATACACTCCCCAGATGATACTCATGCATACTTAAGTGCTGGCTTGAGTAGAATACAGGGATTTTTCCAACCTAAAATGTGTCTAAAACCAGAATCTGACTCCTTATATCACATAATTCCTTAAGATACAATTTTTACCACTCTTATTGCAGTGCCCATAGATGTGAACAATGAAAATCCAATGAGATTTAATATTAGACTTTAAGGCATACTGAAGTTTTATTTCTAGATGATGACATTAATAAGCTCGCACACTTCTTAATTCCACCTACCGGAAGGGGTTAACTGAGTGAGGTCTTGCCACTAGAAAGGATGGACTTCACGCTCCTTGCTGTTGCTCTCTCTCTCTACCTGGACCTAGCCCTTGATCTAGGCTAGCAAACTCAGAGTCTATCAGCCTACTCTGCCTTTGGAAAACCACAACATTTATTTGGGTTCAAGACAAATTGCCCAGGATGCCACTTGATTTTTCTCAATCTGATTTTAAGAAGGATACTACTTTCTAAAATAATAATGAATGTTAAAAGATTGACACCAAAGCATACAGAGATTGTTTAGGATAGCAAGTAAGAGTTCACTTGGGGCTGGATAAGAAGAAATGATCAATAAGAGGGGTAAATAAAAATTACATTTAGCCCTCAATGCTTCCACTTTTGCCAACTAAATCAACAGCTGTGCTATCCCTTCACAACATTCTGATAGGCTCCCTCAAAGAACGCTGAAGAGTGGGATTATTATTACTATTGAGCACACCTGGACCAAATAGAGAACTGCTGAAGCCCATCTTCTTCCCTGTAGCCTCTGAGTTGTAGGTATGTGTCTCTCAAGCCGTCCTATATTATATGTTCTGCTCAGCTCTTTCATTCAATCCTTTATGGGATAGACACTTGCTATATATTGACAAAGTTATGACGAATGATATGCTCCAGCTGTTCTCACGAAGGATCTTACGGTCTGGCGTATGCTATAAGATTAGATACACATAAGCATATTTAGTCAGTTACACACATGAAAACAGTCCCACCTAGCAAAGTGAACAAGAAAATCAGTATCAAAGAAGTGGTTTAAGTAGGCTTTTGCTTTAGGGCTTCTAAAGAAGTAAGAATTCCTTCCAGCTGAGAAGACTGAAGATCTCAAAGAGGCAAGAGGCCGTAAGTAGGAGGTTTGAAAGACTAGTAGTATTTAAAGAAATGGAGTTGGATTTCACTAGAGTATATTTAAATCTAATAAGGGTTCTACCCTCAAAAAAGAGTTTAAACTTAGAAGAATATGAGAATTTACTACTAGCAGATTATTTGAGAGACCACTCAGCCTTTCCTATCTCCCAACAGTCTCCCTAGGTGTTCATTTGCCTGATTATCCAGTTCCCCTATCTGGATTTTGAGATCCAGAGCTTCTTATGGTGAGTGCTGTTTCATGTGTTTCTATTATGGCTAGTATGGCAACTTCCATGTGTTTGGAAAATATAATTTAAAACACCATATCCTCATGGTGTTATCTTGTGTTTTTATTCAGTTTTTTCACTTATGTAGTTCCCTGTTCTCCAATTAGCATTTAAATTCATTTGTGAAAGAGCCTATTCCTTATATTGATCTCTTCATCTAAAAAAAACATCACTTAATTGCATGTTAAGCACATGTAAAATTATCGCGTCTGTAGAAAAAAAAACCCTATCAAAAACCAAAATAATAATTTCAAAATAGTAAATATGAAAACAAGTTTGACAGATCAACCAGTTACCAGACCTTAAGTGCCACTTTAAATTCTGATAGGTTTTTAATTATAACTTATGTGTTCCAATTCCTGTGTTTCTAAACAATGATCTCTCTCTCTTTTTTTTTATTAAGAGAAATCAACTTAGTAATATATCACACCTATGTACAAACAAAATTACTGGTTCAAAGCAAGTTTATTATCCAAATACATATGTTTAAAGAGAAGACTATAGGCTCCTCATTCAAGGTCTATATACTCTTAATTCTCCAAAGATTGATTTTGCTGTTCTATGTCACATTAATTTAGACTAACACTACTTTTATTAGCTGCAGAAATGGCAGTGAAAACTAAGAGCTTTCAATCTAATGGGAAGAAGAGATGGAAAAATAAGAAAAGCAGGCCCTCAGATCTTTAAAGCTGAACAATTTAGTGTGATTTTATGTATAGGCAAATGGCTCTCCACAGTTCCATAGGCCCTAGGGTCTGCAGTTTAATATACTCAGTTAAATAATTGGTATTAATGTGAACCCAGGGTACCACTAAAAAGTTGAAATATATCCAATATTTTTCAGAGAAAATAGGAGATTTGTAATGAATATCTGTGCCTTAGTGTTCAACTACCTTAAATTACTATTGAAAATATGTCTTATATTTTGGGGGATGATTTTATTTTCAAATGCTTATTTTTGTTTTATGCTTAAAAGTTATGAATCCCATTATCCAGAATTTGTCATTATGAAAGACATCAGAGGTTTAGGTAAAATACTAGTATTTGCAAAAAATAATTAAAGCAATTTGAAAAAAAATATATATATATATTTACTTTGGACTGGCCCTCAAATGCAGACATCTCTGATTTGTTAGATGGGATTTATTAATCACTACCAAAGTATAATATACTTTAAAGAAATTACTTGTTTTTAAAGATTTATTTATTTATTTATTTATTCATGATAGACAGAGAGAGAGAGAGTGAGAGAGAGAGGCAGAGACACAGGCAGAGGGAGAAGCAGGCTCCATGCCAGGAGCCTGATGTGGGACTCGATCCCAGGTCTCCAGGATCACGCCATAGGCCAAAGGCGGGCGCCAAACCGCTGAGCCACCCAGGGATCGCCCAGAAATTACTTTGATATCCTATATACCAAATGGTACATATACCATGTATAATACAATATAATCTAGAAGTATTTTAATTTAAAAAAATCAAACTTTCACAAAGCAGGCAGTACATGTGGAGTGCCTTGAACATTCTATTGTTTTGAATTCATCCCAATAATAAAATCAAATTAAAGCACAATTATTCTAATTTTGCATTTGGCAAGCACATTGTTTCTTAGACCTGTGACTCTTATTATTCTTGATGTAAAACTTGGTTTATCAAAAATACATAGTTTCTGTATTCCATTAAGGATTTACTTCATAAGGCCAGTAACAACGTATTTCAAAGAAAATTGAATATTGGAATGGCTTAAGTGTAGAGGTAATTAAACAGATACTTAAATATAATTCAGAGTTATAATTGATATTGGAAACAATATCATGCATTTTAAGTAACAGATTTTTAAAGAAAATCCTCATGACAGCACAGAGTGAAAAGTTCAACTTTCTTTTAACAAATTTTCCATATTATTAACTCATTTCTCTTCAATTTGTGCTTTGGTTCTTTTCAGTGTGCTGCATGTTCTAAGGCCCAACCCTTCTCTGCGGGTGCTCAACATGCATCTGATGATGATACTTACAGTGATTGCCTTGTGGGGACAAAGTGTTAATTTGTTCTGACATTCCCAGATTTCAATCTAATGAAATGAAAATGTAGACTGGAGTGGGTTAAGCTTTTCTGGTGCTTTTCCTTCTTAGAACTAGGGTAGTTTCCTTTTGCATGATTGAAATCATGCCTATATCATCCCCTTAATGTCTGTAGTACAGTGCTTAATGGCTTCATCAGGATATATCACTTTCTTTGGCACAGAGCTGCCAGTGGAACACAAATCATTTAGAGAGAGAGATTGTTAGAGAAAGATAGGGTGCAGTGGCTGAAGGATCACAGTTAAAAAGTAAAGAACATGTAGGAAAGCCTCCAGTGTTTGGAAAATTAAGAACAAGTCACTGGAAGCATATTAAAAATTTTGAGTTAAAGAGGCAAAATAGAGGGAAATCTTTATGTGACTATATTGATTTCAGTTTATAAGTAGCATTACTGACAAAAAGAACCCTATATTTTTCTTGTTTATTATCTGTTATCACTGCTAAATATAAACTCCATGCAGCTGGAGGTTTCTGTTTGTCCACTTCATGTCTCTAGAAATCAGAACTGTACCTAGATCCAGTAAATACTGTCTGTTCAAAAAAATGATAGAAGAGAATCCTGAAATCTATTTAAAGAAAAAACAAAAAGAAAGAAACCTCATGAAGTATAGCAAGATTGATCCATAAAATAAAAATCTGTATCTTAAAAGGGTATTTGAATGTTCTCTCCCAGAGCTGTAGGGAAATTTAATAGATTACTTTCTATGTTTTCCTTAATATCTTTAATATTCCTATATCCCATTTGATAATGCACAAGTTATCCTACCTATTTGTCACATTCTCATAGAATCTGCCCACATTTGAGTTAAAATCAGGGTCACAAATAAAGAACAAATGGTACCATTTTTGAAATAATGAAAATAAAAATTTCCAGGACATGTTCCAATGCATTTATGGATATCGGTAGGCCACTTATCTTCTCATAAACAAACTAGATTAATATAGATTCTAATTGAAGGCTTTGGGCAGCTGCTTGGCACAAGATGGAATAGAAGTAAAGTCACAACAGCACAGAGAAAGACTTTGCATAAAATAATAGTAGGGGTGCACACTTAACTGATGACCAAATCAGTTAATCCACTTAGAATGTCCGCTGCTCTCATCTCAACTCCTTGTTTCTGAAGTCATTGAACATCTATTACAGAGGATGGTACCTTAGAACAGAGTTGCTAACTTACTTGTTACCTATCCTGTTTTGAGTGCTGCTTTTTGAAGATCCTTTGGGGAAGCCAGTGCATGGGGAGAAATATGAACTTCAGGAAAGGCAGTTAAGTATTGGAGCTCTGTACCTGCTTAGAGTTGTTTGTTTTGTTTTGTTTTACTCAATAATATGAGATTCTAAAATTAGGCTTTGCTTGAGTAGAGCTTTTGAGTTGAAAAGAATCATGTGTAAAAATTCACAAAGTATTTCTGCCAATTTTGAGGAGATGTCTTCAGATCAATAAGTATTTAACATACATTGATTATTTGGTAAATACTTGGTAAAATACAATTCTGAGAAACATGTCAGATTTCATAGGTATAATAAATTATTTATTACAAACAAATTTATAGCTTACTAGTTTTAAAATACACATTGAAAAATTAGTAATCCGTACCTGGGACACAAAGTTCTATACACAATAAGAAGCTATTAGCTCTGTCCATATTATCTCATTTTAATTAAAGTCAAGAAACCTTTATTTTGTACTTTTATGTATCAGGTCAAGAGTATGCCCCATCATTCCTTCACTTAATAAAATAACATGATTCTCTTTCTGGAGTATAATTTACCAAGGTAACTCAAGTCAAACAAACAAACAAAACTATACACATACACACACACACACACACACACACACACACACACAAGCTCTATCAGTAAGGAGCTGCCCATATAGTGAAAAAATATAGTGTGTATTATTTATATAGACCTATAAACAAATGGGTACAACTGGTGAGAAATGGGCAGTAATCTAAATTTGCCATGATTGCTGTTAGAGAACAATGGAAGATAAAAATAATTAGCTTGTCAGATGTCATGAAGGCTTTCCAAAGTGGAAAATATTTTATATTTTAATTAATCTAATTTTAATTAGAAGGATGAGTAGGGCTTACTTGTCACCTGCACAGAATAGAGAACAATAGGTTATATAAAATGGAGGAACAAATGGTAATATCAGTGTGTATGGTATTCATTCTCAGGACGAAGATGAGACATAAGCTACATTGAGATCTTCTATATTCCAGTTGCATTCTGCACATTCTGGAGAGACATTATTAAAAGAATAAAAATCTAGTGAACATATTTATGCTGAATCGTTTGGAGAGAGTACGTAATGGTATATAGAGGCCCTAAACTATGGTGATTGAAATTATGGGGTGCATGAGGGACAGGAATAAGTCAGAGATAAGTTTGAGAAAAACTGGTAATCAAGGAAAAAACCAAAGTGTTGCTTTGCTGTTCTGCTGAGAAAATGGTGCTACTGACAATTGAGATACAGGCTAGAGAGAGAATAGCAGGTTTGGGGAATGATAATTTGATCATTATTGTCCTTGAAGATAATGATGACTTTCAAGTGTCTTCTGAGATTCAGGGATGGTAGCTGGAAATGAAAAACTAAAGATCAGAAGAGATCGGAAGGGAGGACCTTGGAAAAGATGAGATGTGTGTGTTTGGGGGACTTTGGCTTTTGCTGGTAATGAAGATTATGGAAATAAATGTTTTTTTTTCTGGGGAAAAAAATGAAAATGAAAAATGAGTAAAATACAGATTTAGGTAAAAATTCTAAGGAATACTTTCATTATAGAAGTATAAATGGAAAAGCATCCAAAGAAGAATGTTAAAACGGTAAAAGGTATGAAGAATAAAGGAAATTTTTTATGCAGAATAAAGATAATTTTATTGAGCATCTAGTAAATGTGAATGTGCATATTCTCATTTCATTTAAACATCAATCATTCTTCCAGGGCACGTTTTAATATTCTCATTTTACTCACAAGATAATGATGGCTCAAAGTGGATCAATAACTTAGAAGATATCATTTAACCAGGAAATGTTGGAAATAATATTAGAACCTGTATCTTGATGACCCCCAAACCCACACTTGTGGTATTCCAAATCAGAAGTCAGTTTGACACTCAGTAAGTTAACATTTGACAAGTTTAAGAGTTTTATATTATCCGTTTCTACTGCTGGACACTATCTTATCTGCCTATCATTAAATAAAACAAAAGTAATATTGAAAAACTTTTTGAACAATTAAACAACAGATGTTTCTAAAAACTAAAACAAACATTGACCAAAATATGTGAGTCAGGTCTCAGTTCACAAACTTTTTTAGATAGAGTATTCATTTTTCAGTTGGTCTTTTTCTCCCTCATCTCTCTTTAGCTCTGGAAACTTCCAGACGTTTCTTCAGATATATCATCAGAACAAATATGAGATTTTATTAGAAACACATTGGGGGAGAAAACTTAATAGGGCTTGTAAATCTTCCTGAGGCTTAATTGTATATTCAGAAGAAATGGCAATAGCAACATTACCTAATGGTGTTTAATACATATTTTATAATGCTTTTGCTTTTATTATAAATGATTAATAGGTGACAATGAAATCTGCCTTTGAATGTCTCCTTCAGGTATGGCTTATACACAGTCCTACTTCACACCTCAGCTCTCTTCATAAAGTTATGATGGTTCTGACTCACTGACACTCTTGCCATAGTTCTTGCTAAGTCAAAATTTTCATTTACATGTCAATTTTCTTTTTTTTTTTTTTAATTAACTTTTATTGGTGTTTAATTTACCAACATACAGAAAAACACCCAGTGCTCATCCCGTCAAGTGTCCACCTCAGTGCCCGTCACCCATTCCCCTCCAACACCCGCCCTCCTCCCCTTCCACCACCCCTAGTTCGTTTCCCCGAGTTAGGAGTCTTTATGTTCTGTCTCCCTTCCTGATATTTCCCAACATTTCTTTTCCCTTCCTTTATATTCCCTTTCACTATTATTCATATTCCCCAATTTTCATTCAAAATCCCTAGATGAAACTATATGCAAAGAGACATATCAACTTTTTTCTTGGAAAACCATACTCATATGCAAAATATTTTTACAGTTTGATTATTTTATTATTTAAATAGGGGAAATTATTACTTTTGTCAAGAATAAAGAGTTGCTTTGGGACTTTTGTATCCTTTTGTGCTAAAAGAAAAAAAAAGGAACTTACTTATAAGCCAGGTGCTTGTTAGGACTTCATTTTTTTGCATCTTCACAAAGGATTACTGAGGAAAATAGAGATGCTTATACAATTTCTAAATAATCCTTGGGATAAAGCAGTGGGTACTTTAAAAGTGTAGAATAGACTAGGGATAGAATTAATGGCTAGTGAGACACAACTGACATCTTTCTCCAATTCTTCACTGTGTATGATGTTAGAATCATTGCAATTTCAAATGGACCTGATTTGAGACACAGAAGATGATGTCATGAGACAAGTAAGTAGCAGGACAGATGAAGTCTTAACAGCTAAGAAGGCTGCTGTGATGCAAATCATTTTTCCAAGGGATGTTAAATATTTCTGAAGTTAACAATTGAAACTAAAATACACTGTCAATAAAAGGCAGATAAAATAAACAGAGAAATCACATGCAGTCCTAGGAGAATTGTTTTCAAATAAAACGCTTTTCAAGGTCTTCACAAAGTTGTCAGCAGCTCTTTTAAAAATCAAGTCAATGCATTTGAGGCAATTGTTCATAAGATATGACTGGTTGGTAAATGATTCTGAAACTCCATCCAGCTGTTAATTTTACATAGCTATTCACAAAGTGTGCAAGTATTACAATAAATAATACTTCCAAAACACTGTAACATGATAGGTTTCTTATAAAGCATTATGCTTCTCTGCATATTGAAATAGTTGCCCCCTTAACTTTTATGTTTCATTTATGGCGCATTTTTTTTTCAGTACATTGATCGACATTATCACATAATGTTCACTGCCTATTGCTAGTGAATAATAGAGTGTTTATTAATAAAAAAGAACTGTTATTACAATTTTGGCAGGACACTGAATTGATTGAGTTCCTCTTTAAAGAAAGGAAGCTGGGGGACTGCTTTTAAATAGAGCATTGAAATTGGATTAGGGAAAACTACCAGATAACCTCAAAAGAGACCAATTTTGAATTCTATAGAATACAGAAGTTAGAGTAAAACACGAAAAAAGACAGTTTTGTCCATCTTTTTAAATTTCTAGTACAGGGATGGACCAAAATTAAATAAGCATACATCAAAAATGAGGAAGAATAAAAATTATGGAGATGGAGAACAGACTGCTGAATGCTAAGAGTTAAGGATAGCGTGTGGAGATTTGAGAGAGTAGATATGACTAAAAAGAAGTATCCTGAAGGAGATCTTTGTGGTGATGGAATAGTTGTGTGTCTTAATAGCAGTGGTGGTTACATGCACATATCTACATGTGTAATAAAGTGGCGTAGAACTATACACATGTTGTATCAACGTCATGGTTTTGATATTACACTTTAATTATATAGATGCGCCCAACAAGAGAAAGTGGGTAGAGGAAACATAGGATATCTCTGCACTGTTTTTGTAACTTCCTGTGACTCTATAATTATTTCAAAATTAAAATAAAAAAAATAAGATGGTTTGAGTGATGGGTGGGTAGATAGATTCTTAAGAGAATGTATCAATGGGACACCTGCACCCTGATGTTTCTAGCAGCAATGTCCACAATAGCCAAACTGTGGAAGGAGCCTCAGTGTCCATCGAAAGATGAATGGATAAAGAAGATGTGGTTTATGTATACAATGGAATATTATTCAGCCATTAGAAACGACAAATACCCACCATTTGCTTTGACGTGGATGGAACTGGAGGGTATTATGCTGAGTGAAGTAAGTCAATCGGAGAAGAACAAACATTATATGTTCTCATTCATTTGGGGAACATAAATAATAGTGAAAGGGAATAGAAGGGAAGGGAGAAGAAATGGGTAGGAAATATCAGAAAGGGAGACAGAACATAAAGACTCCTAACTCTGGGAAACGAACTAGGGGTGGTGGAAGGGGAGGAGGGTGGGGGGTGGGGGTGAATGGGTGACGGGCACTGAGGGGGGCACTTGACAGGATGAGCACTGGGTGTTATTCTGTATGTTGGTAAATTGAACACCAATAAAAAATTAATTTATTAAAAAAAGAGAATGTATCAAAATTTTAACAATTTTAAATTGACAGTAGGTTATAATAGATGCAATGAAGGAAACAGAGACCCAGAGAACAGAAGAATCCTAATTAAGACAGGGTATTCGATGAAGACGCCTTTGAAGAAGCGACTCCAGGGTAAAGATGAAGTTATTCATGCAAGAGTCCAGTTCATCCTAGATCTTAGGAAAGGCGTGTTCAAGGGAGGAAATAATTAATGTTTTCCAGCAGTGAGACAAATACTAACATGATTGGAACTTAGTGAATGAGAGAGAGAGTTAATACAGAGCAAGCATCAGCAAACTTTTTTTTTTTTTTTTTGTAAAGGCCAAATAATGAACATTTTAGGCTTGATGAAGACATAGAGTCTCTGTTGCAACTACTCAACTCTGCCTATATAGTGTGAAAACAATCCTAAATAATACATAAATAAATGAGCACAGCTGTGTTTCATTATGATTTTATTTATAAAATGAGGTAGTGGGCTGGATTTGTCCAGGGGACTGTAGTCTGATGACTTCTGATGTATGGCCTTATAGAGTAAGGTCTTCAGATTTTGGGGCCAAAGAGAAGTAAGTCGTGAGAATAGTGGTTCTAAACAAGAGAATTAAGGTTACTTTTAATATTTTGTGAAAAGGAAGAAAAAAGTAGTTGACATGACAGAAATTCCATGACGTAATGTAGACAGAATTATGACAATGACTTTGAGCATATATATCGTGTTTATCTCCCTGCCTCCTTATCTTGTGCCCTGAGAGGACCTAAAGGACATTTCTTTTCACCAAAGCATTGAGTGAGTAGAGCATCAACATTCTTGAAAAGTGCATGAACTTTTTAGGCTGAAGATAAAAGTAGGAAATTTGGATATTCATAGAAGATACCGGATTTCTGCAAAAACTGTTGGGATCTGAGGGTGACAGAAGCTAAATAACACTTAAGTATCAGAAGCCAGGAGACTAAGATTGCCCGACAAAAAGCCAGGGCAAAGTGGTAACAGAATTGCTTAGCTCAAGTGCATCTTTAGTAATGGCTAATGAATTATGAAGCCCTTAATGAAAAAAAAAAAAAAAAAAAGAGGCAGTCACCTAAGGCACAATTTGGGTAGTATAACAAAAAAAAAAAAATTCTAAATCTGGTAACCAGTTGCCTGACTTAAATTGCATTAGCAAACAACACCCTAGTTCCAGTTTTCAGATCTACATTATTTTATAAAGATAGAGCTCGTTATATAAAGAAATCAGTTTCCTATGGGAAAGGGTCCTAAAATAATAAGCTTGGGGCCATTTGCCAGTATGATTATGCACTAAGGGACAGTAAAGCACCATTAATGATAATTGGCACTATCAAAATGATGCTAATTTTGGCATTAGCAAAATGATGCTAATTTTGGGGATCCATAGCATTACTATAGTCCAGCAGTCAGAATGGGGATCTCTGAGAAAAACTGAACATAGTAAATTGATGTCTGGCCCATTGTCCCATAGTGAGTTCATTGAGTCTTTAAACCCTCTCATGTTTTTTACTCTAGTTTTTGTGTTATATGACTAAAATATTCTCACCAACCATCAGAATCCCTACATTGGTCCACCCATGAAGTAAGGACTTCGTGATAGGAATTGTGAACTTGAAGCCCAGCTTCCTCATCACAGGACAACATTTTCCTGAGGAACTCCAGAGTCAGGGCTACCAACTGATCCTTGAAAGATATAGTGATGCAATCTCTCTCGTATTTCCTTTTAATTGGACTGCTTATCTTATACAGAAGACAAATGGATCTTAGAAAATTATATTATCATTTAACAAGGTGTAACCACAAATAAGCCAATTGTTTCAGGTGTAATTTCAGTGTGAGAGCAACTGAGCATGGCTCCTGGCAGTAGGCATGTAGCTAGTCATCACTAAGTATGTAGCTGGTGATTTTTCTAATCCAGTAGGCATAAACAGAAAGTATTCACTTCCTCCTGGTAGAGACAGCAGCACACCTTCATTATCTTTCTTATTCTGTCAGGCCCATGACTTAATTCTGAGATATCTCAATCGTCTTACCATCAAGGGCATCATGTAAATTCACTGTATGATACCACGTTTAGAGGACCTGAGCAGTAAGTCGCCCATGTCTTTAATGCCTTACTGAGACATTTTTTTTTTTTGTTGTAGGGTGGGAGATAAACCCTATGAAAATTAAGGGGTATGCCACTTTTTTGGTGATATTTCTAGCATCTGATGGGCTAGGTTATATTGAAATATCTACTATAAAACGAAAAATTAAAAAAGTAAAAAAATAAAAAGAAAAATAAGTTGCTGAATTTCATAACCTTACCTCTACGAAAGAAGTGTACTATAAGGAAGATCTTGGAGAGACATTTTGTCAGCTTTAAAACTGCCACCTCTGAGTAGAGAGCACTGACTAAGGAAGATCATCTAGCTGACCTATGCTGTAGCTGAAGTAGCTCTGTCATTTAGCCCTTATGATTTATCAGAACCAGTGTTACATGACATGTTTATAGTATATTAGAATGATATTCTGAGTCTGTAGCAAGCCTAGGTAGGAGAACACACTTTCAAACCCCTAAAATTGGCAGTAAACCATGTCTTCTTTGTAAAATACTGTTTTTATTTTCAAAGACAGTTCCTGCTCAATACTCAGTTCTGGTTGGGGTTTAACTGGTGGTGCCATAAGACACTAAATAACCGTATTGTAACCTAAGCTATCTATCGTGAATAGATGTTATGTTTCCCTAATCCATAAAGTTAGACATGTTTACCCAAAATTCCAAGAGAAAATGTTTTGTAGAATGACTATACATCTCTATTTGCCCAAGATAGTCTCAGTTTATGGTTATTGTCCCAGCATTTCATCCAGTTTACCATTTTAGCATTCAGAAGAGTCTTGGTTTGACTGATATAATATATAGTTATTTAAAGCTACAAGTGAGTTACATGAGTAAGTGAATCATCTCCCAGTATGTCTACATACCTGAGTTTATAAGACCAGATAACTGAGAAAGAGAAAAATTGAGACTGTTTCATGATAGCTCTGAACATCGTATTGGCATATGTAAGAAGTAGACTATTTTGACATTTCAGACTAACTAAAATATTTTTCTTTTATGTACCAATAACTAAACTAGCAGAGTTTGGTGTGGCTTTGGAAAGTCAAAAATGAGTTAGGTGTGACAATGCTTAGAGCATTCCTGCTTCCGCCACTTCATCAATCACTGGAGGCTATTTCCTTTAGACTATACCAGTGGACCCCCTTGCTTTGTGCTTTTGGTTGTGTTGGCCAGTGGGGAGACAAGGAGGAGATCAGAAGGAGAGGAGAGGGAATTCAAGGGTATCTTCTAGTTCCCCTTCTGCAGGCTGGCAATGAGCCGGCTGTACCCTTCTGTGGAAAGTCTCTCCTTTGTTCAACTTTCTAGTGAAAACTCCCTGCCCTTGCCTTTGAGGGCTAAGGGTGAGAGTCTGTCCCTGCAATCATTCCTTGTAGTTCCCCTACACTCTAGCCATACATTTGTCAATAGACTACTTACTAAACACTCTTCAAATGATCCATTTTGAGTGTCTTTCTCCTGCTGGTACCCTGCTTAGCCATGTGAAAGAAAGACACAAAGCTAGCTTCAGAGGTACTAGGGAATTGGCCACTGAGGGAGAGACATGCATGTCGACAAAAGTAGGACATCGTCAATCAAGCTTGGGCATGGCCAGCAAATGAGGAGAGGAGATTAGGACGTGAAAATAACGTTTCAATAGCAAATGTAAAGCAAACCCCTTAAACATTTCTTGCCTCTCTTCAGGCTAAAGCTCAGGAGATGAATCTGTAGGTCAGTTGCGCATCAACAGGTGTAAGGTTAGGTAGATTAAGCAGACTCTCAGCTTACATATGTAACTTTCAGTTTTATATATGCTTTAAAATGAAATAAGACACAAGTTATATGACCCAAATTGCCTTTCTCAGGGCAATAAGTAAGCAGTTTTCAGTTGTATTTACAATTTCTCTAAGATGTATAGGCTTTTTTTTTTTTTCAGACTGAAGCTTCTTTAAAGGTCATCTTTCTCTTCACCTCTTTTTCTTATGCATATGTTTTAGATCTCTTAGAAATGTGAAAACGGAAAAATTTTGTGACTTCTCAGTAATCTCTTTACAATTCGGATTAGGAATTTCTCAGCAATAATTTCCATTTATTTTCATCTTTTATCACAGTTGCTGACCTATTCTTGATAAAAGATCTATCTATTACTCTGATGTTAAAAACCTACAAGTGTATAACTAATACATTCATATGTATATTTTTAATTAGTTTTATGCCATATAATTTTCTTTAGTCTTGAGTCCAGGGCTCCCCAAGGCTATGCTGATATTGTTAGTATTTGTATCTAGTAATCACATAAAATATAATTTAATTTTACTACTAATATTTAAATTAGAAGACTGTTAGAGCCATATTTCCCCTATGGATATAGTTGTCATATAAATGAATAATTGAGTCTCAAATAATTGATCTAAGATTAAGAAAGTAATAGACAGAGAATATTCATTTACAGTAAATATATTTGCTGTTGTATTCTTGGAAAAGGCAGCATGGTTTTACAAGTGAATTTGTAGTTTCAATTATTTCTTCCTTCTCTGCTTAACTTTAAGAAGAGACTTGAGAGAGAAGAAAGAGGAAAGTGTAGGAGAAAGTGAAGGAAGAAAGAAAGAGAGATAGGGAGAGTGGGAGAAAAATTTTCCTGAAATAATCTTTTAGAGAATATTCAAAACACACCATATTCAATCTTCCTAAACACATACACACAGTCTGGAAACATTCATTCTTTGATCCTTGGCTAAATAAATCAATAAAATATTTAAAAATTCTTGGCTGTATAACAATTATTTAATTTCAAAAAAATAAAGAAAAGGAAAAAGAAGCTAACTTGAGAATTTTTAAGAATTCAAGAGGTCCCTTTTTTTTAAGATTTTATTTATTTTGTCATGAGAGACACACAGAGAGAGAGGCAGAGACATAGGCAGAGGAGAAGCAGGCTCCATGCAGGGAGCCCGATGTGGGACTTGATCCCAGGACTCTAGGATGACGCCCACAGCTGAAGACAGATGCTCCACCACTGAGCCACCCAGGCACCCCTCAATAGGTTCTTTTTAAAGTCTAAATCAGATGCTGTCTTCCTATAATGAATGAGAAGGCATCTTTGTTAAACTCCTGATTGTGTTGGGACGCCTGGGTGACTGACTCAGTCATTGAGTGTCTGCCTTCAGCTCAGAATGTGATCCTGGGGTCCCAGGATCAAGTCCCACATTGGGCTCCTTTTTGGGAGCCTGCTTCTCCCTCTGCCTGTGTCTCTGCTCCTCTCGCTCTGTATCGCTCATGAATAAATAAATAAAATATTAAAAAAATAAACTCCTGATTGTTTTAATCTCGTATTTACCATTTTATTACTTCTGGAAAATATAGTCAGTGCAATTTGCAAGGTTTTATCTACCTTGATATTTATTTTGATTGACACCATCAACCATGTTCTCCTTCCATAAGTCCCATTCAAAGCTAGCAAACTCTTTTAGGCAAGATAAAGAACTAAAAGTAGCAGGTGATTTTAAATAAGCTCTTCAGTGTTCTGGAAAACATAAAGTGCAGAAAACAAGAGTGATCGAATGAATAGAATGAACTTTGAAATTACATAAAATCCAGTACAAAAAAAATGTTTTTAGACATAAAAGATTTCATGGGAAATCTTTCTTGCACTTGTGCTCACATGCTAGCCTGCACACACTCTTACCCTGCTACACACACACAATGACTATGAGCTACGATGTCCCTTTAGATGATGCTGATACTGTATGTGTCTAGATCTATGTCCACAAACTAAGATATTATCTATTAGGTGACTTTCTTAACTTTTCATAAATGGTTGATCCAATGATTGGGACAATCTCCATTAATTGTTATGACAGACAATTTTGGAATATAGATAAAAGAGCTAAATATCTAAAAACAAAATCAAACTGATTTTATGAAAAATATAATAGGAAATCATGTGCTACTTAAAATAAGTAATAAAATGAACTTCTTTAAAATAAAATTTCTCTAATTCTTTCAGAAATTAACTACAATTTACACTTATCTGAGCAAGCCACAAAAATTTCCCTTTTGAAGTTAGTAGGTTGAGAATATTGAATTGGGTGGTCCCTAGTGTCCCTTCCAGGATGTATACATATCATACACTATACATAAAGATACTTATATATATGAAGGATAGAAGGGTAACACTAGGAGACAGGCTCCCACGCTGAAGTAAATGACTAATCAAAGTTATTTACAAATACTTTGATTACCCTCTTTCTAGGTAATAATTCTTCCCTGATTTCCTCTGAATTTAGAGGAGGCTATACAACTTGCTTTGGCAAAAGTGATATGTGTCACTACTCAGTTGTGTGATTCATCAATTCCCTTGTTTTCATAGTGAGAAGCATGTAAGAATGTACTGAGTGAGATATGCCCCTCTTCTGTCTGAACCCTTGAATAAATATGATGAGCTGATGTATGTTGCTTACATAACAAAGTGAGAAATAAAATTAAACTACTAAAATTCATTACTAAAACCTCATTGGACCAGACTGTACTAGTATAGATTCTAATAGAGTTAGACCAACATTATCAACTTATCCATTTGTTTCAACAATCTGAAGAGGAAAACATCCCCAAATCATTGGTTCTCCTCGACACAACATAGGCTCTGGTCCCATAATCCTCTCCTCTTGCACTAATCTTCAGTTCTTCACTTACTATCAGTGTCAGTATCCAGTCTTTAACTGAATCTTTTTAGGTCCACTTACGCTATAGCTCTCATTTTAGACTCAATGATATGTAAAATCTAAGAAGAAGAAGAAGACTTGTTTGTCTTCACAGCTGTATCTTCAGGCTTGAGAGTAGCGCTGACACATAGCAGGCATGCAATATTTATTCTATAGATTCATAAGACAAAAATTATTCTTTAAACAGATACAGAATTGCTGGTCTCTATCTCTCGAGTGGACTGCTGTACTTCTTACTGTGCCAACTAGTAGTAAGTACTCAATAAATATTTGATGAATAAATGGATGAAGAAATCTACTTCCCTGTCTATAGCATCTATCTCCTTTATCTTCTATATTTACTTGCTTATTTATTATTCATTTAGTCATTCAACACATATTAATTGAATGACTTCTATTCCCAAGCTCTGTTCTCATTGTTTAGAATGAAGATACAGTTTCTTACCATAGAAGGAAAATGTTCTCACTTTTAACCTGCAAAGTATAATTGAGAGTGTAGAGAGACACATTAAACCTATAAATTACTATATGTGAAGATAATTTTAGACAATGACAAGGGATATCCAAAAATTAAAATAAGGTAAAATAATTGGTCATAGGAGACCCGGGAAAATTACTTTTGAACCAGAACTCAGATAAATTATTGGTGTGATTTCTTCCTTCTCCTCAAAAGTTTTTGATCTTTCTCCATTGCCTCTTGAAAGGAGAAAAAAACAATCAAGCATGATATTTAAAACCTTCTACCATCTGTACTATCTTTCTAGAATTAACCCTGGCTATTTCAGCATCTCATTGTTCGTAGCACTTATTGCCCATCAGAATTACCTCAGAAGCTTCTTTATAATACATAAATCATATTTTAATAGGATAAGTTTCATTTAAAAAAATTAAATGGGATGCACAACAATGATTCCATTGAACATGAACTTCAAGTTAAGATTGCCACCAAACCACTTTGGGCTCCTCATGCCTCTGAATCAACAAGCAAGGAAGGAAGTTATAGTGTTAGGTGGGGTGATTAATTTGGTTTACCAAGTGGGAATTGAACTACCATTCCTCAGTGAAAGTAAGGAAGACTATTTCTAGAACACAGTAGATCTTTAAGGTATCTTAGATCTCTTAAGGCATTTACTATGTAGAGTAGTACCATCCTCTGTGATTAAAGTCAATGAAAAACTACAACCAAGTACAGGCAGGAATAGTATTGGCCTAAACCCTTTAGAAGGAAAGGTGGTTCATCCCATTGAGTAAAGAACCATGACTAGCTGAGGTACTGCTCAAGGCAAGGGGAATACCGAATGGGTATTAGAGGAAAGTGGGTAGTAGAGGAAAGTAATTATAAATATAGATACAACCATCTGACTAATTATGGAAACAAAGACTATAATTGTCCTAAAAATGTCTTCCTTATTTTGTTATGAATATATTTGTATGTGTGTGTGTACTTAGCAACTTTTTGTTTTTTTTCCTCTTACTATCTTATCATGTAACACAGATGTATTGGCTTTATATTAGTATTTAAGTATTGTTAATTTTATATCTCAGTCTAGGATATGGGATATCTGAAGAATACACATCAGATACAGATTCTTACCTCCATTCCTGAGAAGAGATTAGTGCATTTTTGGTTGCATACAGGATAGTTGTATCATATTAGGTGTAATTTGATCTTGATTTGTCTTTATTTGGAGATTAAGTATGGTTTAAGGAGATGTGTATGAGTGCCAAGTGGATTTACAATGGTTATTGACTAAGAGATGCCCAGAAACATTATTTCTGAGTGTGTCTGTAGGGGTGTTTCTGGAAGAGATTAGCATTTTAGTTGACAGACTGAGTAAAGAAGATTATGGGGTGGGCATCCTCCAATCCACAGAGGGCCTGAATAGAACAAAAAGATGGAGGAAGGGTGAATTCTCTTTCTACTTGAGCTGAGACATTTATCTTCTCTGGCCCTCAGACATCAGGTATTGGTGCTTTTTGGTCCTTGGACCTTTGGGACTCAGACTGGGACTTACACCACCCACACCCTTCATCTCAGCTCTTAGGGCTCAGACTGAATTATGCCATCAATTTTCCTAGTTCTCCAGCTTGCAGATGGCCGATAATGGGATCTCTATAATTGCATGAACCAATCCTATAATAGATCTCCTCTTATCTATGTCTACATCTATATCTACCTTCTGTTGCTTCTATTTCTAATGAGAACCCTAATATACTCCCCTACAACACTTATCCAGTTCCATCCTAGAGTTGTTTTATCTAGTTGGCTTCATGTCTTATCCCAATAGGAGTTTCACTTATCAAAATGCTGGGAATCTTCCATAATACTTAGTACTAAGAAACCTCAAGCTAGGGTGACTAACCATTCCCGCTGCCCAGTAATATCCTGGTTTTAGTACTGAACTTCTGGAATTCTGGTAAGTGGTTATTCTTCTTTTTCCACATTCAGTAGATGCTTAGAAAATGTTTAGGAAATGTGAGTTTAATATATTACTTCAAACACGTTTGAACAAAAACTGGCAGTGCAGCAGCCTTTTAAATTTTTTTTCTTAAAGATTTTATTTATTTATTCATGAGAGACACAGAGGCGGACACAGGCAGAGGGAGAAGCAGGCTCCATGCAGGGAGCCCTATGTGGGACTTGATCCTAGGATTCCAGGATCATGCCCTGAGCCAAAGGCAGACGCTCAATTGCTGAGCCACCCAGGTGTCCCTAGCAGCCTTTTTTAAATACACAAAGTGACACATTTTATTTTTGTTTTTTCCCCGGTACAGCAATGCAAATAATTACCTGAGACATGCTGGAAGGCCACCTACAGAAAATTCCCTATATTTAAGTAGAAGACAAGATGACTTAACATATACAATAAATATTTCTTTCCTCCAAAAGTGTTTCTTATAAAATCTAACGTTTTTGCAAGCACTCTTCATTTTTATTAACATGGATCTTATCTAGACTCTAAAACACAAGCTGGATAAAAACTGCACTTGTTAGAATTTTGTTATTTTCAAATTAAAAATAAATAAGCTCCCTTAAGATAGCTTTGTCAATTATTTCTAAGAAATATGACACTACAGACTTTTAAAAAATTTTTTCTATATCAGAGTTTTCTTCTACTTACAAAAATAAACTCATTACTCTGTTCTGGTCTATTGAATTATCCAGATATCTTACTTTCAAATACTGCACAATCTTATGTTCAATTTTGACCTAATAGTGCTTCAGATCTTATAACAATCCTCACCAAAACGCATTAATAAATTTTGCCAGGGATTCCACTCATATAGCACAAGCCATTTGTTTTTTAGTTGCATGATTTTATCACTTTTTAAGGATTTGTCACATGTCCTAAAAGACCATGCAATTAATCTTATGCAGATTCACTAAATTAGCCTGTAAAAAAATGTAACAAATCATTAAATTGAAATACCAACTCAAAGCATTTGAAAATAAATCTATCATATTGCATTGAAAACCCAAAAGTGTGAAGGCAAGGCATTTCCCATTTTAGAGAGGGGAAAAAAAAATAAGTGTGAAGCATGTGGACTCCCTGAGATTAAGCGGGGAAGATTTTGTTGTTGGTTAAAATTGGAGCCTTTACTCTGGTGTGTAGAATAAGGCACTTTGAGGGATGCCTAAGTGGGCTAGTTAGTTAAGCATCTGCCTTCACTTCAGGTCATGATCCCAGCCAGGGTCCTGGGATCCAGCCCCAGGTTGGGCTCCTGGCTCAGAGGGGAGTCCACCTCTCCCCCGTCCCTCCCCCTGCTTGTGTTCTCTCACTCATGTGTGCTCTCTCTCTCAGTCAAATAAATAAAAATCTTTAAAAAAAAAAAAAAAAAAGAATAAGGCACTTTGAGAGTTGCATGGGGAAAGGGAGAGGTCAGCGTTGTTTCCAGTCTTAGACCATACTCCATCTAACTTCATTCTTACTTTCTTCCTAGTTTCAATAGGCCGTTTTCATTGATATTTTGTTTTGGTGGCAATATATGTATGTACATATATTCTATACAATTGCTGCACCTTTCCTGAAGACATTTTAATTTTTCTGTAGAAAAAGTTGTGTAAAAGTAAATATTTACACCACCAATACACTTTGTTTAGGGCAGGGTTTCTCAGGATTGGCAGCATTTTGTGTCTGATGGTTCTTTGTTGTGGAGAGCTGTTCTGTGCAGTGTGGGATGTTCAGCAGCATCTCTGGTCTCTACCTACTAGATCTAGTGTGGTAGCACTCCACAATTGTGGCTACCAAAAAGGTCTCCAGAAATTACCTTAGTGGTGGGGAAGGGAACAAAGTCATACATGATTCAGCACCAATGGGTTATGTCAGTTGCAATCTTGTATTATTGGAAATATATGTTTGAATCAGTTCGATCTAGTTTTCTCCGTATTTAAAAATTGTAACAGAATTATCTCTGGGAAGCTGTTATAAAGGCTAAAATACAACCACATCATCATTTCTCTTTTCTAATTATTTAGAAATATTAGAAATCATCTTCATGCAATTTTGATTGATATAATACCTCGCTTTTATGGCCCAGTAGGTAAAACAGATATTCAGAGGGCATGGAATACAAGAGAGTTGTTATTTATTGTTTACCCTAACTAGAACTCTCTTTCTAGCAAGAATTCATTTAATACCATTAAAAGTAAAACTACGGAGTCATCACAAATCCATAGAGTCCTTCAGATTCTGTTGTTCAGTGGTCATCTATGAGTTTGTCTCGATACTAAATGACATACTCTAAACTTTTTTTAAGCTTATATATATAAGGATTCTATTTTCCTTGCTTGCAACATGCTCTAAACTTTTAAGAGAACATTTATTTTTTTCACCCAGTTGCTTTTCACAATCGGTTTTAAAACCATGAATTTGGCGATCCCTGGGTGGCTCAGTGGTTTGGTGCCTACCTTTCACCCAGTGTGTGATCCTGGGGTTGGGATCGAGTCCTGCATCTGGCCGCTGCATGGAGCCTACTGCTCCCTCTGCCTGTGTCTCTGCCTCTCTCTCTCTCTCTCTGTGTCTTTCATGAATAAATAAATAAAATCTTTAAAAAAATAAAAATAAATAAGATCATGAATTTTACCATCTATTGATAAAAAATTGTAATGGCCTGACTCATTATGGAATACTGAACTGATTTTAAAAATAATATGAAATTATGGAACTGAAAAAAAGTCATAGTTTCATCCAGATCTCCCTCCAAATACTTAACGTTACATTTCTTTATATTTAAAGTGCTACCTTTACATATGGTGGAAAGGTAATAGAAATCAGGTGTTAGCTGCTTAGTGTAGTATCTTCACAATCTCTTGGATGATAAGATAGCTCTGAAAAGGAAGGTTGGAAATGGAGTAAGTCATTTATAACCCTTCCAAGGTTTAATTTTGTTCCTATTTTCAACAAATAAGGCACTTATAATTTCAGCATTATCTATGAACATAAATAATACAAGAAAAATGTCTCTATATAAGTAGGTCTGAGAATAACTTGTTTGATCTTTTTTAAAGGTATGTTTTAAAAGATATTAATGAGGCTGGATCTGGTTCTTTGAGAAACCTTGTAGTACAGCATATAAATTGAGGTTTTTATACTGTCCATTATGCTAAATATTTTGACTCAATTAAACTAATAATTGATTATCTAACTAGAATCACTTTCATGTCTTCATATTTAAAACTATGTTTTTATTGCCATTTTATTGTTTTCCAGTTGTTTTTTTGTAATTCTTCTGTTTCTTTCTTCTCTTACTCTCTTTGTGATTAATGAATTTCTACAGTGATATGTTTGGCTTTCTCTCTCTCTCTGGATCTGTTATAGGTTTGGGGTTTGTAGTTACCATGAGGTTCACGTATAATATCCTAAGTGTATAGCAGTCTGTATTAAATTGATGGCCATTTAAGTTCAAGTACATTCTAAAAAACCCCAACTTTTTAAAAACTCCTTCTTCCATGTTTTATGTATATGCTATTGTATTTTACATCTTTTTATTCAGAATTTTCTTCTGGCTAATTTTGGACTTAGAGGGTATTATGCTAAGTGAAATAAGTTAGACTGAGAAAGATGAATACCATGTGATTTAACTCATATGTGGAATCCAAAAACCAAAAGAAATGAATAAAGAAACACACAAAAACCAGAACCAGGCCTATAAATATGGAGAGGAAAGCAATGTTTGGCAGAAGGAAGGGGGTGGGAGGATAGGCAAATAGGTGAAGGGAAGAGAGAGATATAGGTTTCCAGTTATGGAATAAATAGGTCATGTGAATAAAAGATACAGCATAGAGAATATAGTCAATAATATTTTATTCGTGTTATATGGTGGCAGACGGTAGCTACACTTGTGGTGGGCATAGTATAACATATATAGATGTTGAATCACTATTATGTGCGCCTGAAAGTAATGTAACATTGTCAACTGTACTTAAATAAATATTTATTATTATAATACTAAAATAAAAAATAAAACCATGTTTTTAAATCAGATTCACATACTTATAAAAATAATTGGTTATTTACTGAAAAACTATGATTTAGAGTGCTATGAAGTGTATTGGTGATCACTTATCAGAGTGATGTGGAAACATTCAAATATCCAAAATTGGTTGCAAAAAGGCCAACCCACAATGAATCTATGAATTTTCTGAATGACAAAACATACACACTTGTACATATATGCACAAATGTATAAGTGTAAAAAATACAAATACATATAATGTATGTATCTATTGTTCTGTATCTATTCTATATCTGTATTTATCAGTTACACTAAATGAGAGACAGGAGAGGTAAGAAGGGAGAGAAAAACTGGTTTAAAACAGTAAAAGTTTCTGGTACAGAATTCATTTACCAAGAGTTTTTTTTTTTTTTTTTTTTTTTTTTTTTTTTTTTTTTTTGTCCTTAGAGATCCTCAGAGTAAAAGTTTCCTTGATCACTATAACTTAAAGTGCTGCATGGTGTTTATTCATTTTTATTCACAAATTTTTTTCTCCCCCTAACTGACAACTCTTAGCATCCTAGAAAACTGGTGTTTTGCAGAACAAACTTGGGGGAAGTGATGACTTCCATCCCTATTTGACTGAGATGTCACCATATTTTCTTTTAGTCTGTATGGATAAGATGGTCTTGGATTTTAGAATCAAAAGATCTGGGCTTTAGTTCTCTGTTTTCAACATGATTGACTTTTTGAGACACATATTTTTGTGAGGATGTCCAGGAAATCAGATACTATTTGTGAAAGGCTTTTATAATCTTTAAATTGCTTTACCAGTGTTAATTCTTCATACTAGCTATTATCAAGGCTCAACCTAAGAGCCTCTAAAATGTTACCTATATCACTCAGATTTCTTAAACTATATAATGACATATTCCTTAATTCTCTTCTGTTAATGCTTTGGCCTCCCTCTTACAAAATAGCAAGAAACAGTTAAATGTTCCAATTCCTAAGAGGTTGAGCACTTCTACAAACAACAGTCAGAATAGGGAAAAAAGAAAATTAACGGTTTTCTGCTAATGACTCATATTAGGCCTCTTTGGTGGTCTAAAGCAATGGATTACATCTTTTTATCATTTCTTCCATCTGCCTGTCACAGGACTACTAGGGTGATTGCTAGTTTTGTTGTTAAAAATGTCACCCCCATTTTTTCAGAATCTTTAAAAGTAAACACAGGAAAAGTGGTGTATACCTGTCATTTAGATCAAATAAAACAAAGGTCGATGGAAATACATTTCTCGTTTGAAGAGGCTCCCCTGCTGATTTTGTTTATCAGAAAATGGCAAGTTTTTGTTCCTAATGGACTCAAATTTAAATAAAATCTGACCCTGGAAATAAAAGCAGCCATTATGACGAAATAAAATTATATACTTTGGAGGAGAAATTGAATTAGAATGCTGGCTTTCTTTGGTTAAATTCTTTTACATAAGGAAATGAGCAAGAGAGAGAAAACCGTTGGATAAAGTGAGCATTTTAAAAATCAATAATTGCTTCTAATTTACTTTTAAAAACTTTGTTCCAGACTTCATAGAGTATCATGAATTACACTGAAATTTGTATATTTACTTTACACAAGCGTTTAGCTAAAGCCGAAAGAGCAACTGATTTGCATTTGGTAGTTCTTTTTAGCAAATAAAAGTCGTGAAAGAACCACGATTTTGATGTCTTAAGTCTAATTATTTTTTTAAAAAACTAGAGTCGTTTAAAGATCAAAGAACATTGGCAAAAACATACTAGAAAAATGAAGAAAATAGCATAGACCTTGTACGATCACATTTGATTTTAACTAAAATTCATCTTAGAGTTAAAAAAAAAAAGAGACTGACATTCATATAATTTCAGTAGAGTTTATCTTAAAAGTTTGATGGGGAGCCTCTCAGAATCACCATCCCTCTTCTTGACCTGCTTGTTCTGAGAAAATTTATTTTTATTTTAGTTATGTTCAGAAGAGTAGTTCTGCATTGATGAAATTTAGGTAAGACATATTTTATATTGAAACTCTTTATTTCATTTTGAAAAAAAACAAAGTGCATATTTATACTTTAAGTACATTTGCTTGTCCCTTAAGAAAGTTATTTATTATAGTTATTTTGGAGAAAATAGGAATAATGGTGTCATGACTTCTGCAATTAATGAAGAGCTTAAAAGAATATCTAGTCCAAAGCCTTCCTTTTTTGGCTAAATAACTAATATTTGGCCACATTAAATTATTAATTGAGGATTATCTTTACAATTATGACACAGTTCAGAATAGAATCAACAACATATATTGGGAAGAAACAGTCTTTGTAATAGGGCAGGTCTGGGAACTAAACTCCTCTATTTATTAGCTGTGCCATTTTGGACATGATGTTTTTCTTCTCAGAATCTCAGCCTTTTCTTACAGTGTTTTCCCATAAGGTTTTGTTGAGGATTCAATGAATATTTTAAAATTTACGTGGCATTCTTGTCCCTAGGTGATTCAGTCAGTTAAGCATCCTACTCTTGGTTTAGGCTTAGGTCATTATCTCAAGGGTTGTGAGATCCAATCCTGCACTCGTTGGCGAGTCTGCTTGAAGATTCTCCTGATATGTCCCCTACCTCCAGACACACATACATACACTCTCAAATAAATAAATAAATAAATCTTAAAATAATTACCTGGCATATACTAGATGCTCAGTGGAGTCATTGAACAAATATTCATGGAGTAAATAAAAGGCATCAGTTTTTTCTAAGTGATGAGGCTACTGCAGAGAAAAAAAAATCTACTTTGTTTCTACTCTTATGGAATTTATGTTCTTGTGGTTCTAGTGAGTTCAGACAAAACCATAAAAATTGATAATTTTAGAGTCTGAAAAGTACTAGTAAGATCATGGAACTAAATGCTGTGATAGCAAGAATATAGGGCAAGGGAGGCTACTTTCTGTGTGGTGGTCAGGAAGATAGAGATACATAGGTGAGATGTGAATGATAGAAAGTATTAATTGAATTTGAGTTGAGCATGAATTGGAAGAAGGAGCCATAGTAGTCATTAGTATTTTCATAGACTTTAGGTCTATAAATTCCTGGGACAACGTTGTCCATCATCCCATTGGTGCCCTTATAAAAGGGTACTAAAGGAATGTTTATGAGTGTTTATACATTCGGTACTTGTTTTGAATATTTTTGAGATAAACCAGGCAGTGCTTGAAATTAGGAAAAATAACATTTTTATGACTTGTAAATTCACCTGTATTCAATTACTGTAATTAGATGAATAAGATTTGATGATGTGGGCAGTAAGGATTTGGGAGACCTAGAGAGACATACTTTGGCCTCTGGGAGGATAGATTACAAAAGACATTTAAATAAAGTCACTACCAAAAAAAAATCCATTTGCATAATTTATGGGGTATTTCGAAGGCTAGAAGTATTAAAACACTGCCTAGTTTCTTTGTATTTTCAAGAATTCAATTGATAGCATGTGTTTGTGGCTTGCTTAAGGAAATCCAGAAACCACCTAGATAGGCTTTGGAGTAATATCTGGAGTCCAAAATAAACCCTTGAAAATGTTTAGAATCAGAATCAGGTATTTTTGTATACCAGCCCACATCATTTTTGGAGTTCATGCCCCCAACCTGTTTTATCCCTATATCCTAAGAGATCTAGTGATTGGCAATCATCGGCATGTTTCCGAGGGTTGCACCTGGCTCTGCAAGAATCTTCAAATCCTTGTTTTGCCTGGCAGAGAGAGAAACTGCTAAATAGGGTTATCCTGAACTGAGGAAATGGCTTGAGAAGCAAGGAAACCGATTACACCCCATTGTTTCCTGCTGAGAAGAAATTACACAATTCTGGGAGAATAGGCAATCTTTGTTCTAGCACAATGAAGGATTTAGTTATGATTTTACGATTTTTTTTAATCCCGAGATTTTTGTTTACAGAATGCAGGAAAAAGAAATACACTCCAAGATCCCTAGAATATATACCATCTGCTTTAGAGGAAGAACAGGTCTGAATATACTTCTAGTCCACGAGACTAAATGTTTACTAGAACAAGAAAAGAGCCTCCTCACCTCCTGACCAGGGTTGTTTGATGATTTTAATCTATAGCTTGTGCATGCCTTAGGAGCCACAGAAAACACCACAGCTAATCCAATTAGCTAATGCCTGAAATGCTTTCCCTGCAGATTCCGCTGGTTTCCAGAGTATTTTCTCAAAATCCAATATTTCATGTACTTTTTGCATCAGTCATTTCTCTTTGTGTGCATCCAAACTGGAGATGCTCAGATTGCTTCAAAATGGACCATCTTTCTCTTCCCACTCTGACTCATATGACCCATTTGTAATGATTGGATTCCTAGGGCCAACATTTTAAAGGGCCACCCTTCTGTGTGTGCAGTTAACACATTTTCAAATGCCAGTTGGCATATGTGTCTTCCTGTGGGGTAATTAGGCATGCAAATGTAGTAATTGCACATGCAAATTTCCCAGCCCAAAAAGAATGGGAGTTTTCAAAACTCAGTCCCAGAGTGGTCTCTCAACATCTCTCTGGAAACTCTCTTCATTTGAAGCCAAGACGCAGGATGGGGTCCCAATAAATGTTTGTCTTCAGCTACCTCTGTGATGTTTTTATATTTCAGAATTTCAATCTTTTTTTTTCTTTTTCCCCTCAGTTTTAAGATGTGGACTTTTCTCCATCCTTGTCATTGATAACCCTCCTGTATGAACAATATGAGGTGGGAATATTGATAATCAGGGTTTGTATTAGGTGCGTGTTTTTTAAGGCTCTCTAAACTCACATTGCTACTTGAGTTTAAGGAATGTAACTCTGCAGTGAGTATCAAAGGACCAGAGTTCACATTCCAGCTCCACCACTAGTTCTAGGACCATGAACAAGTTCCCCTATTCTGAGTTACAATTTTTTTTTTGTTGTGGTAGGGGCTGTTTTGTGGTTGTTTTATTTATTTTATGTTACCTTGCAGTTCCCTAACCACTTAAAAAAATTGGGACACCTGGGTGGCTCAGCAGTTGAATGCCTGCCTTTGGCTCAGGGTGTGATCTGGGGCCTAGGGATCGAGTCCTGCATCAGGCTTCCCATGAGGAGCCTGCTTCTCCCTCTGCCTGCATCTCTGCTTCTCTCTCTGTGTCTCTCATGAATAAATAAATAATGTCTTAAAAAAATTCTATGAACTTGAAAATAAAGGTCATATTTTTCCGGTCATTTTTCTTTAAACACAAGGCACTGAGATTCCTTAGCAACATGTTGATATATCCTCTGTGAGGCTGTGGTACTTAGGCTCAGGAAGTACATCAAAGGCTCTCACACTCAAGCAAGCAGCACCTCCTCAACCACAGATTCTACCCATTTTTATGTTCCTTGGGGTTTTACTGGTTTGGTTTTTAAATGATTGTCCTAGACAAGAACCTTCACGGGAGGTTTAGGTGAGCCAATGGGTAACTGTGCTTACATGTCACATAGATACCTGAGCAGGCAGGATCATAAGAATCATTTGATCTCAATTCATTATTTTGCAGAAAAATATCAAGGGCTCAGCTACCCAGTGAATTATTTTTCTCTCTTTTTACATGTGACAAGTTGTTTCCTGTGTTCGTGTTTATTGTTTCATCTCGAATATTGATTTTAAGCCATTTTGTCCTGTGGTGCTTCCTTCATGATCATCAGCTTCAAAAAGTTACTCTCTCCTAGATCAGAGCTGCCTAGATATGCTCCCTTTGCCAAGATTACGGCCTGTATCATAAATATATTTGTTAAATTAGTGCAGAAACTGTGTTATTTTAATGTACATAAATTTTCATTGCACTAAACACTCAAATTCCTCATGTTAATAGTCCATTTGAATTTAACTTTGAAAAATACTCTTAAAAAAAGATTTTGTTTATCTTAGAGAAAGACAGAACCTGTGAGCAGGAGGAGGGACAGAGGGAGAGGGAGAGAGAGAATCTCCAGTAGCCTCCCCACTGAGGTGGAGCCTGACCAGGCACTCGGTCCCAGGAGCCTAAGATCATGACCTGAGACAAAATCAGGAGTCAGAGTGAGGCACCCAGGGGCCCCTAAAAAGCACATTTTAAATTTTTTTTTAAAATGTGAAGATATTAGACATCTCTATTTAGAACGTTTGAGGCTATTCACATTAATATCTCATTCTAGAGTTTTGTCCTGATGTAAAATGCTGCTTTGGTATATGCTTACTGAATGTGAACAACTCACTCTATAGTAGCTATTTCTTTCATAATTGTTTAAAACTCAAAGCATCTAATTGAAGGTCTTGTGTTGCAAACCTTTAGCTAACTCTGGTGAATTGAGGGGCTTACTGGAAAAATAGTGGAAAATCTAAAAGGTACAAGGTGTAGAACATGTCACCAAGACCAGCAGCTTCCCCTCTTTGAGTTTATAAGATCTCAACTTCTCTCTGCATATCACTTTCATTGTCCCCTCTCTCTTGATTTTTCTCTACAGTCTTATGATCATGACTTATATGAGGAGTATTTTTCAGGATTTTGCTCACAATGTCTATGTGTTCCCTGCCTTCAGTTTCTCCCTGTCTCATCATTGCAATTTTCCTGCTTGAGTCCTCAACTCCTGTTACCCTGGCCTCCTCGCTGATACTCCTGAAACATGCAAGGCTGATATTGTTGGGAGTTCCCCCTGCCTGGAGCTCTTTCCATTTGTGTATTTGCTTAGATAAATCTTTCTTACATGCTTCAGAGTCTTTGCCCAGATGTCATCTTTCCAAATTAAACTTATGACTTGCCTCATCTCTGCCTTAGCAATCATGATCCCCCTCAGCCAGTTTGTATTTTCTTTACTTCAAAGGATTTATCAATTTCTTATATATATTTTATCTCATTTATTAAGTTTCTGGCTTATCATCTGTCTAATCAGATCATAAGCCCCCACAGTTGGTTCTTTTTTTTTTTTAATGTTTTTTCTTTCTTTCTTTATTTATGATAGTCACACAGAGAGAGAGAGAGAGGCAGAGACACAGGCAGAGGGAGAAGCAGGTTCCATGCACCGGTAGCCCGAT
Source organism: Vulpes lagopus (assembly GCF_018345385.1). Lineage (NCBI taxonomy): Eukaryota > Metazoa > Chordata > Mammalia > Carnivora > Canidae > Vulpes > Vulpes lagopus. The sequence goes on along the minus strand of NC_054847.1, from coordinate 28,175,393 downwards.
GTGGGACTCAATCCCGGGTCTCCAGGATTGCGCCCTGGGCCAAAGGCAGGCGCCAAACCACTGCGCCACCCAGGGATCCCCCACAGTTGGTTCTATATGTCTTTTACATGTTGATGTTTCCCATTCGGTTAAAAGAATGCCTAGCATTCTCAATAAATGTTGCTGAATTAATAAATAATAAATGATGCTACCTCTTTATTTAACTCCAGAGAAACTTAGAAATTCCGAACACTAACACTGTTATCTCAGTTTAAACTATCAATTGAAAAGATACACTCTATCCAGACAATAGCATTTTTTTTTTTCTTGAAGTGGCCACTTGTGGTCAAATTTATTCAGGCCAACATAACTACGTTCCCTGACCCAGGTCCCATGCAGAAGATTCTGTGGGCAAGGACATATTCTCTGAGAAGTAGGTTGTAAGGAAGAGAAAACCTCCCTCCACTGTTTCCTCTTCTGTCAAATCTCTGCTGTACCAGTTTACTTCTGCACACAAAAAGAGATTATATTTGATTTAAGATATTAAAGTTTGGGGGCAGCCTGGATGGCTCAGCGGTTTAGCACTGCCTTCAGCCCAGGGCCTGATCCTGGAGTCCTGGGATCGAGTCCCACATCAGGCTCCCTGCATGGAGCCTCCTTCTCCCTCTGCCTGTGTCTCTGCCTCTGTCTCTCTGTTTCTCATGAATAAATAAATATAATCTTAAAAAAAAGATATTAAAGTTTTGGATAAGGATTCCTCATATTAGTGTTTTATTTTAATGACAGAACCAAAATAGCCCATAAACAGGTTGAGATGATTCAGATGCAGTAATATGTATATTGTATTGGATTTATTTCTAAAAATGTTCTTAATGTCTCCAAAGAATATTCGCTTAGAAATTGAGAATAGGTTCTAGGTTTTGTTTCACCATATTGTGCAACCTTGCACAAATCCTGTCACTTTGTTGGCCCTTGATTTTTTCCTTTTTTTTCTTTTTTTAAAATTTTTATTTATTTATGATAGTCACACACAGTGAGAGAGAGAGAGAGAGGCAGAGACACAGGCAGAGGGAGAAGCAGGCTCCATGCACCGGGAGCCTGACGTGGGATTCGATTCCGGGTCCCCAGGATCGTGCCCCGGTCCAAAGGCAGGCGCCAAACCGCTGTGCCACCAAGGGATCCCGGCCCTTGATTTTTTCAAATGTAAAATGTGAATGCTAGACTAGATGATCTTATCATTCTATATGATTCTATGATTTATGTCATTCTTACAAAAGAAACTAATTAGGCAATTTTATGAGCAAAAGAAATGAGCCAAATAATTTGTTTGTTGACCTCTAACTTGTTACATATCTCTGTCCAAAATGAGAGTTGTCATCTAATATCATCATTTTGTTATATGATAGAATAAAACATAGCATTGGTGCCATTTGGAGAATTGGTCAAAAGCTTATTTGGTTGGTGGTAACCTTACTATAGTGTCCTGATACTTAGATGGTTGACTTTTGTTGCGTTGGCATTGGATACAATTAACTGAACAAATCAGTGTAGAGGAAAATGGAAGAAGAAATAAGCATTGAAAAAAAATTGGTATGTAACATTCTTAAATTTTTAAAGGTAATCTAATCCAACATGGCTTCTGAGTATAAATATCAATGAATATATGTTTCTCCAGCTGTATTCCAAAAAGTTTTAGACTTTTTCTGACTTTTTTTTTTTTTTTGACTTTTTCTGACTTTAATCCAGAACATCTCCCTCAAGTTTGTCATTCATGGAAGGCCTTAATAAGAAATTTAAAATTTAGTGGTAAAATAATATTTTATGAATAATCATAACTTAATAGGCTCTCTCTATTCCCGTATCCTTAATAATTGTCAAATAGATTATTTGTGTGTATCTATCTTTACATTCCTTTATTCAGTCTTCCATTGAATATTTATTAAAGTCTGTAAGTACTAAGCACCGGAGAAAACTGCATGAATAATACAAAATCCTTGCTTTAGAGAATTCATATTCCGGTAGATAGGTTTGAATCATAAACAAATGTTAAAAAAAAAATAAACAAATGTTAACACTAGACGTACGTAAACAAATTTCTGGGAACACTGAAGAGGGCATGGATAATTAGACTTAACCATATACTAAATAGAGGAGATGATGCTTTCTTCAAGTTAATAATATAGGTGAAAGAAACAAGGGCTGGCTTATCTTAGGCTGAGGGGAGGGCTGTTTGGAGGTGATGACAGTGAGCAGGTCCAGTGCTCAGCATTTCTGTGCATGAAGTTTACATGTGTGCACAGCAGGATTGGAGGGAAGGGGGGAAATACCCATTGACAAGAGAGGGGTAAGCAGAGGGTTTATGATGATCTCACAAAAAAAGGGAAAATCTGATCATTGGGTTAGCTTCCTCACATTTGAATTTTAAAAACAGCACTTTGATAAGTGTCAAGAATGTCTATTTGGACCTTCACAAACCAGCTAAGGACATTAACAAATCCAGGCAGTATTCCACAAAAAGCTAGTTGAAATCAGTATGCTTCTTTATTTTTTTATTTTTTTTTTTAATTTTTATTTATTTATGATAGTCACACAGAGAGAGGCAGAGACACAGGCAGAGGGAGAAGCAGGCTCCACCCACCGGGAGCCCGATGTGGGATTCGATCTTGGGTCTCCAGGATCGCGCCCTGGGCCAAAGGCAGGCGCCAAACCGCTGCGCCACCCAGGGATCCCTAGTGTGCTTCTTTAAAAAAAAGTTCTGAACAAGTCTATCATCATCCTGAGCCAATCCCTATGCATTCATAGTTTATGCTTAATTATTTAAATTGATTTTGTTAGTCTGTGTTTCCTAAAACTAATAAATCATTATTGTAATTAATAGAATTTAATAACTTCATAAAGTTTTAAAGTATATATATCATTTTCATCACCGTACTTGTTGTGTCTCATGATATGACCCCCCCCAAAAGCCTAAAAATACCTATTGTCTTATTACTAGAATTCTTACTCTTGATTCTTTCTTACCTGCTGATGTTGACAGCAGAATGAATACCTCCTACTTTATGTACTCTACATAGGCAGAGGGAGAAGCAGGCTCCATGCACCGGGAGCCCGACGTGGGATTCGATCCTGGGTCTCCAGGATCGCGCCCTGGGCCAAAGGCAGGCACTAAACTGCTGCGCCACCCAGGGATCCTGGCAGACCTACTTCTGAACAAGAGCTCCAAAGGAATTCTGGGCACTACTCAGGGGATAGTAGGGGAAATACTTGAGTAGGTTTGCACTAAGCTATAGTAGCATATTCCAATAACTTTAACATCAAAAAAAGCAAATGTGCAAACAAAATGTAAGCACATTGTCACACCACAACATTTCTGTCTGTCTTAGCAACATTCAGTAATTGCTAGTGATGAGGATGATGTTGTTTTTGTTTTTGATGATGATGATGGCGATGTCCATAATTATGGAGAGGATACTGCCTTTCTAATGACAAAATTTGACCTCTCTGTTCATTTTGGGGTGTATGTCTTCTTCAGTATCCAATTTAGTGAGTCCCCATGAGTGTGCTCAGGCCATCATACAGCCAATTATGCCAAAGTTTTTCCTTGAACCAAAATCTTAACTGGAACAACATAATACAAAAATACCAATTAAATGCTTCCAACTTTTAAACCCAGTGTACATGGTCACAGGTTACTATTTTTTGATGATTTCCCAATTTGCACCTAGCTTAAGTGGTAATACATAGTCAAGTTAATATTATCTCCTGCAAAGCCAAATATTTCCCACCGAATGTGTTTCCCCTCCAGAGTATGCGTGAGTATGCCTTTGTGTGTACTTGCCTGTTGGTTTTAGTTTGGTAATTCTTTTTATATCTTTATTTCCCTCCTGTTGTAGAAGATACTTATTGAAATGAAGGACTGTTAACAAACATGAGACCCCCCCCCCCCCCCGCAAGGAGCCTGGAATGGTTTGGCAATAAATAAATAAATAAATAAATAAATAAATAAATAAATAATCCCAGCTTGCTGTTCGGTGAGACTTTGCCAAGCCAACATAGCTCTAATTGCATCTTTCCACTGGTTTGCCCTATCCACCGCCTCTCCCTTCTTCCCAATAGTCTTTTGTGTGTACTGAAAAAAAATAAGTTATTATAATGAGTACTGTATGTTTACAATGAATTTCAGTGGATTTGGTAGCCAAAAAGATGTAGATTTGTTTATTGCAGTAGCTTTCCAATGGAGATAATATTTATAGAATAGGCCTGCTTGTTTGTATTTTCAAAGATAAATAAAAATGAATAATATCCAAACATGATAATCAACACGTCATTTTCCAAGTACATTGGCATTTAGCATGAGTGCTTGCTACATACTTATTCTGTAAGGAGTAAAGGATAGGCATTAGTACCAACTCCCTGGGGAATGGTATTTTCTGCATTATTTCAATATGAACAATCTTCTTTTGTTTATAGCAGGTATAATGTAACCGTAGGAGGAAAATGAAAAATTGCAAATGAATGCAAAGTTTTCATCAAACCCTTTGGCATGAGAATAGTTCTGTACCTTTTTGCTGTCATTTCATTCTCTGGGTAATAGAATATGTTTGAAGGTGGATTCTTTAGCATTTCTTTTATCTTCTGCATTCTTTCAGAGCTTTTTAGTATTTGTTCATTACTAATATGTTCTTGTTTTTTCTTGAGAAGGCTGCACCATGCCTGGCCAGTCCTGATTTTTCGGATGCACCTGTACATGCATGTTCAAATTCTCTGAGACAGAATGAAGATTTTAGATTTGTGATTTAATTCCCAGGCTTGTGACTTTGGTTAGAGCAAAGTACCCCGAGCTTAGGGATGGCATGTGCAAAGGAGTTCTTGCTCACAAACTCTGCGCTAGGTGAAGATTCAGGTGCTGCCACTGCTTAGCTGGATGACTTTCAGAATATTTTAAGCCTTTATGAACTTCATTCTGCACATTTGCAAAATGAGAATACGCTTCTTCTGATTGTTATGAGGCCTGATGGAGATGATGTAAGTGGAGCAGATTTCACATCGTGAGCTCTCTGTACATGCTAGGTCTTTCCTACTCTTCAGCCCTTCATCCATGTCTGCTTGATACAGAGCTTTGGTGACCTTGCATTTGTGTTGGTGTTACTATCAAAGATAACATTTAGGATCTTTTGATATTCTGTCTCTAGGTAAATTATTGTAGAAAGCAGGTTTGCCATGGTCTGCTTTTGCATCTTTAACAGCTAGCAGTAGGGGGAGCAGGGATGGGATGGAAGGGCCCTGTTTTACGACGTCAGCTGGTATTTGTCATGTGAATGTACACACCTGCGCCAATTTCAAGCTATCAGGGTAACGTCACTGAACACAGAGCTGGTGGGAGATGTACGGTAGCCCATCATTACACAGTAGTCCCATCATATAGATAAAATAGATGGAAATAATCTCAAGACCGGTAATAATGAAATACAGTAAAATAATTAGAAATTGAAGAGTCGTGAATATTTATTACCTCTTGTTAATATAATTTATTTAATTGAATGTTTATATAATTCAGTTACTAATAGTGATGTTTAACAATTGGCTTACAAAATTCCTGAAAATTTCACTTTCTGCTCTTACAAGCCAGCGCCAGCAGGCTTCATTATACCTCTGCATATTTGCCAGCAAGCCTCAGTCCTTTGAAGTTAGCTATATGAGATAGAATTAAAGCCAAGCATTCCTCTAAGGATAGAGTGTACTGACGCATAGGATAAGTAAATCACTCACGTGTGCAAATAGTCAAGTAAATGTAAGTGGCACGATGCTAAGTATTGAGAGTTTGTGTGTAGAAACAATGACACTCTTGGGAAATCACTACCTCTCAACTAATTAGTTGAGGACAGATCCCACTGGCCAGAATGTTTCCCCAGAGAACTGGCCTTCCTGCCAAGACCCTTATAGAATATTCTGTCCACTTGGCCCTGGAAGAGTTTGAGGGCAGAATGTACAGCCCATTTATTTAAATAGGTCTGTCTCTAAGGGGTTATGTTTTAGGATAGTGGCTCTTGAAGATGGTATTTGAGTTTATTGTTTTAATGAGTTTAACTTTTCATTATTTGTATCTCTGAGAGTTATTTTGCTTATCGCTGTTTGTTTTGCTTTAAACTGTACAAAAAATTGTGCTTGTATGTGTATTTATCATGAATATCATACCTGCTTACCTATCAGTAAACACAGCCTAAATAAGCAATTAAAAATACATATCAAACATGAATAAATCATGTTTGAGTGTCCAAGAAATAAGTGCTAGATAAAGTCATTTAAGCAACCCCATTTTTTCAGAGGACAAGGTGTTGGTTTTCATTACATAATTCTTCTGAGACATTTTCCTAGACCATATTGGACAGTCAAGCCACCTGTCTTCCATGATGATGATGCTTAATCCTATAGAAAGGCAATTTATCTTTTTCTGAGTGTAAGTTTCACCTCCCAGGGTTTCAAACTATATCCAGGCCAATATAATTGATGACCTTATTATCACTATTTGAGCTCTGCTGGTGGCATGCTGAGACCTATTTCCTTGAGGCAGAAACCTAATGACCCACCCCTTCTATCCTGAACTCCAGTGGCGATTTCAATCTCTGTAAATCATAATGAAAAAATAAGTTATAAAATGATTTTCTAAGAAAGAAATGTACATTGGCATATACCCATTTGTTTGATGGGTAAACTGTAGCAGATCACTTGAATGGGATTTGGAAATTTGACTTTTATATTCTGTTGTATTTCCTACCACATGTTCTAAATTTCTTTAGAGTACACAGGGCTCCTTTCAGTTAATTAAAACAAAAATCTACACCAGATTCCCATAATTTTACTGAATCCTTCTGATCACAGCTGACCATATTTTTTACCAGATTAATTTACCAGGTTGAAGATGACAGACTATTTTATAGAAGACATTTTATTATTATTATTACTCTCAAGGAATCTTTGAGATTACCTAGTATTTTTCTCAATGTATATGTGATAAAGTTGAGATTTATGAGATTCAGCATTCCAGCCAAGATCACAAAACTTTAGTAAAAAAAATCTGAAACCTGAACAAATCTCTTTTTTATACTGTCCTTTACATGGCTCATGTCTTCAAATTTCTTCCTTTCATGGGATCGTCATAGGGATTATCCCTTCTTACTGCATACTTTTTTTGTCTTGCTTCTTGTCACCCTAAACTCCTATCCCGAGGGCTCTACAGTATTATACATTCCTGCCCCTAATATTTTTCTTTGCATTACTCATAAATGCTGTGATTGCTTTTCTGTTGCATTTGCTTCTTAAGCTGTTTATTGTCTTAACCGTATCCACTGTAAGCTTCGTATCCACTAGCCAATGTCTGGTTGTGAAGGGACACAGGCAGGGAAGGAGAGAGGGTGGAAGAAAGGAAGGAATGAAAGAAAAGGAAGGAAAGAAGTTAAGAGGAATGGACAAAAGAGAAAAGGCAGGGAGGGAAGAAGGAAGAAAGAGAGAAGAAAAAGAAAGAAAGAAAAAGAAAGAAAGAAAGAAAGAAAGAAAGAAGAAAGAAAGAGAAAGAAAGAAAGAAAAAAAAGAAAGAAAGAAAGAAAGAAAGAAAGAAAGAAAGAAAGAGAGAGAAAGAAAGAAAAGAAATCATCACTTTTCTAGCATACTACTTGGTAAGAATCAGTTGGATACATTCCTACAGAGAAGTAGGGAATATCTAGAGGAGGTTCTTTAAATGGTCAAACTGGTTGATTACCTACGTTAAGAATGACACCACCTTGCAAATGCAGCCTCTCTCTCTTCCTCCACCAAGGGCAGACATCCCTAACCTATTAAGAGATTTTGTTCCTAAACTCAGACTTGAACTAGAGTCAGTCTCAAAACAAAACTCTAGGCAGTCATTCTAAATGAGTTTGCAAAAATCATCTGCCATTTTGGGTCTATGTGATATGACTAAACTGTTTTGCTTTTTGATTTTGTTTTTTGTTTTTTAATTTTTAGTAAAATAATCAACCACAATATAGATACAAAGATTTCTAGAGCTTTCTATCTGGATATCTTTATTAGTAGTCTTTAATGATATACACTGTATTCAGAAACATATTGAAGAAGTAACCAGGAGATGTAGAGATATACATTTTATTAATCATGTATTTATTCTGTTTATCTATACATCCTAGTATGAGGTAGGATGGAAGGAAACTCTAATGCAGGCAACTGTAAACTAATTTTAGAGAGTTCAAAATTACAGTAACCTGAAAGTCTTTTTAAAACACAAATCAGGTTGGATTAAAAATCAATACTTTGCTCTTATAGACCTATGTTTTTCTGCATAAGCAGAAACATGATGCAGGTAATATTTTTCTTTCATGCTTTACTTCCCCTTTTTTAAAATAGAAAATTTTGTATGGGGGATCCCTGGGTGGCGCAGCGGTTTGGCGCCTGCCTTTGGCCCAGGGCGCGATCCTGGAGACCCGGGATCGAGTCCCACATCGGGCTCCCGGTGCATGGAGCCTGCTTCTCCCTCTGCCTGTGTCTCTGCCTCTCTCTCTCTCTCTCTGTGACTATCATAAATAAATAAAAATTTTTAAAAAAATTTAAAAAAAAAAGAAAATTTTGTATGATTTGTGCTTTCTCTTCCTTCATTCATATTCCTAGTGTAATTTAAGAAAATATTCCTAGATCTGAGCTTTCTAAGAATAGTACTACATTTACTATATCATGTTTTCCATTAAAAACCTTTTGGATGTACTGTTCTCTTATTGACAATTTTTTTTTTTGAATAATGCTATATGGTTGTATGATCCATTCTTAGAAAGTTATTTGATTTTTTTTAATTTTAGTGTTTTGCTTATTTTTATTCTTTTTACTGTTAAACATGCCATATTTACAAAGACAGTGTATAGCATGTCCCTATAGCAAAATTAATCATAAACATATAAATGAATAAATAAAAAATAAATGAGTTTCTATGCTCAGTACCCAGATTTATAAACAGGAAATTACCAAGATTTTCTGCATCCTTTCCTCAGTCCCACTTAATCACTGCTCTGTATCTGTGTTAACTAATCCCCTGCATTCTGTATGGTTTTTACCAGATATGTGTTTGTTGAAAGCATGTTTATTTTCAATCCACTTCATGAAGGCCTATTTTCCAGTTTGAGTTTATACTTTGCTGAGTTTTAATATATATTCAATATATATACTAATACATTCAACATATTATACTATGTCAGGATGCAGAATTTATCTTTCACCATGAAAAGCCTCTTTGTCCACCATCCTCTGCCCCCACGTGGACTCTGGCAACCTTTGATTGGCACGCTGTCATTCTCATTTTGCCATATCTAGAATATCAAATGCATAGACTAATTCGGGATACAGCCGTCCATGTCTGGCTTCTTTTGCTTAATGTAACACTCCTGAGATTTGTTCATGTTGGGCTTATCAGCAGGTCATTTTTTAAAGTGTTCAGTAATATTCCTCACTATGGATATACTATGCATTTTTCTATTCATTAGTTGATAGGCAATTTGATTATTTCAGCTTAGCTATTATGAATAAAGATGCTATGAATATTTCACACTATTTGTTGTATGAACATATGTTTTTATTCCTCTTGGGTAAATACCTAGGAGGGGTTTTGCTGAGTAGCATGGCAAATATAAGATTAACTTTTAAAAAAACAACAAATTGTTTTCCAAAGTGTCTGTACCATTTTGCCTTCTGTCAACAATGTGTGTTTCAGTTACTCCAAATTCTTGGCAGCAGTTAGCATTATATTAGTAGTCTTTTTTATTTTAACCATCTAGTGCATTTGTAGTGATATCTAATTGAGATTTTAATTTCATTTTATCAATAGTACTAATGACATTCATGATATTTATGTATAATGTATGTGTTTGCTTTAGGAACGTCAAAACTTTTGTGCATTTTGTTTTTAGCCATGTTGTCTTTTTATAACTGAGTTTTAGGAGTTTTGAAAACATATTCTGGATATAAGTAATCTATCAATTATATGCTATGCAATTATTTGTCCCCCAGTGTTTTCTTTGTCTTCTCATATTCTCAATAGTATCTTTAAAAGAGCAGAAGTTTTTTACTTTTGAGAAAGTCCTATTTGGCTTTTTTCCTCTTGTGGTTAATATATATATATATATATATTTTTATCTTGGAAATATTTGCTTTCTCTGAGATCACATTTTTTGTTTTCTTCTAGAAGTTATATAGGTGTGGTATTTAAGTTTAAATCCATGATTCATTTGAAGTGATTCTTTTATTCGGTTCAACGTAATGGTCAAGGATTATTTTCTTTGTTCATATGGATATCCATTTCTTCTAAGCACTCTTGATTTCCCTTTCTTCTTTGAATTTACCATCATTTTTTTCCATTGAATACCTTGGCTCCTTTTTTAGAAATATCCAGATTCTGTCTTCTGTTTCAATGATTTATATGTTTATCTTTATACTATACCACCTTACCTTGATTATTATAGCCTTATAATAAGTTTGCAAATAAAATACTCCAAATTTATTCTTCATTTGACTATTTTAGATTCTTTGCATTTTCATTTAATTTTAGAATACATTTTTAAATTTCTACCAAAATTTCCTGTATAGATATGATTGGGATTGTATTGAATCTATAGATTGTTTTTTTAATAATAAAATGCAAAATCATAAAATTTACTGTTTTTTGTCTGTATTCAGTGATATTATTAAGTACATTCACATTGTTGTAGTGTCATCTCTACAATCCATTTCTGAAACTTTTTCATCTCTCCAAACAGAAATTCTATGTTCATTTAACAATAGCTCTCCATTCTTTCTCCCTCCAGCCTCTGGCAACCACCATTCTTCTTTCTGTCTCTGTTAATTTGAATATTCTACATATATTATTTGAATGAAACCATACAATATTTGTACCTTTGCGTCTGACTTATTTCATGTGGAGTGATGTTTTCAAGGCTAATCCATGTCACAACACTCCTTTTAAAGACTAAATAGTATTCCATTATATGTCTATATCACGTTTTGTTTATCCATTTATCCATTGATGAACTTTGGGGTTAATTTCTACCTTTTGATTACTATGAATATGCTACTGTTAATATGGGTGTATAAATATTTGTTTGAGTCTTTGCTTTAAAGTATCTTGGGCAGGTCCAGAAATTGAATTGCTGGATCATATGGTAATTTTATATTTAAATTAAATTTTTAAAGAAACCTCCATATTTTTATCCACAGTGGCTATAGTATTTTACATTTCCACGAGCAATACGAAGGGTTCCAATTTCTCCACATCCTACCCAATCTTATTTCTGATTTCTCCTAATAATAGTCACCTATGGAGTGTGAAGTGATATCTCACAGTGGTTTAGATACACATTCCCATTAATGATTTGTGATGTTGAATTCCCAACAAAAATCTAAGAACAGATGGCTTCACAGGCAAATCTTACCAAATGTTTAAAGAAGAGTTAATATTTGTCCTTTTCATATAATTCCAAACAACTGAGGAGGAAGGAATGTTTCCAAATTTATTCTACAGGGCCAGATTACCCTGATATCAAAATTAGACAAAATACTATCCACAAGAAAAGATTATTAGAGCCCAGTATCCCTGATGAACATAGATGCAAAAATCCTGAATAAAATGTTAACCAAATGAATTCAACAATATATTACAGGGTCATATAACATAATCAAGTGAGATTTATTCCATGGATGCAAGAATGGTTCAGTATCTGCACATGAATCAATGTGACATACCACATTAACAAAATGAAGGAAAAAAATCAGATGATCATTTCAAGAGTTACCAAAAAAGTGACAAAATTTAACATCTATTTATGATAAAAGCTCTCAAGAAAGCAGGTATAGAGGGAATGTATCTCAACATAATAAAGGCTATATATGACAAACCCTCAGGTAACATCATATTCAATGATGAAAAACTAAAAGTTTTTCTTGTGAGTTCAGGAACAACACAAGGATGTCTACTCTCACCACTTTTATTCAACATAGTACTGGCAATCCTCATCACAGCAGCCAAACAAGAAAAACAAATAAAAAACACACAGATTGGTAAGGAAAGAGTAACACTGTTACTCTTTGCAGATGACATGATAATAAATATATATATAAAAAAACTTAATGACTCCACTAAAGTTTTAGAATTAATAAATGGATTCAGTAAAGTTGAAGGATAAAAAATTAATTTATAGAAATTAGTTAGGTTTCTATATATTAATAATGAACTATCAGAAAGAGAAATTTTAAAAGTTCTATTTATAATAACAAAATAATAACATACTAAAGAATAATTTTAATCAAAGAGGTGTACTCTGAAGACTATTATAAGACATTGATGAAATACATTGAAGATGACACAAATGGAAAGAAATACCATGCTCAAGGATTGGAGGGATTAATATTATTAAAATGTCCACATTACATAAAGCAATCTACAGATTCAATGCAATGTCTATCAAAATACCAGTAACATTCTTCTCAAAACTAGAATAAAGAATCCTAAAATTTGTGTGGAAGCACAGAAGACCCCAAATAGCCAAATCAATCTTGAGAAAGATTCCCAGATTTCAAGATATACTAAAAAACTGTAGTAATCCAAACATTATGGTAGTGGCAAAAAAATGAAAACAAAACCAAAACAAAAAATGGACACATAGATCAATGGGACAGAATAGAGAACCTAGAAATAAATCATGCTTATATACCCACTTAATCTATGATGGAGATGGCAAGAATATACAATTGTGAAAAGACAGTTTCTTCAATGAATATTGTTGGAAAAACAGCCACATACAAAAGAATGACATTGGGCCATGTTTTTATACTATATACAAAAATAGACTCAGAATGGATCATAGACTTGAATGTGAAACTTGAAAGCATAAAATTCCTAGAAGAAATCATAGGCAGTAAACTTTTGAACATCAGTCTTAGACAGTGGATCTGTCTTCTCATGCAAGAGCAAAGAAAGCAAAAATAAACAATTGCAATGGTAAGCAAACTGAGAAGCTTTTGCACAGAGAAGGAAATCGTTAACAAAATGCAAAGGCCACCTACTGAATGGCAGATGTTTGCATATTATATATCCAAATATATAAAGAACTCCTAAACTCAATACTGAAAGGAAGGGAAATAGAGGTGAGGGAGCAGGAGATAAGGGAAGGGAGTTAAAAAATTTCAGAGGATCTGAATAGACATTTTTCTAAGGAAGACATACAGATGGACAACAGACAAATGAAAAGACGCTTAGCAACACTAATCATCAGGGAAATGCAAATCACAACCACAATGAGGTATCATCTTACACCACTCAGAATCTCTATTATCAAAGACACAAGAAATATAAAATATTGGCAAGATTGTGGAGAAAAGGGAATGCTTATGCATTGTTGGTAGGAATGTAAATTGGTATAACCACTATGGAAAGCAGTATGGAGATTCCTTAAAAAACTATAAAAGAAATATTGTATGATCTAGCATATCCACTTCTGGGTATTGATCTGAAGAATATGAGAACATTAAGTTAAAAAGATCTACTCATCTATGTTCATTGCATTATTTGTAATAGCCAAAATATGGGAGTAACCTAGATGTCTGCTGGTAGATAAATGCATAAAGAATATACAGTGTATAAATATACAAGGGAATATTACTCAGCATTAAAAAGGATACAATCTTGCCATTTACCACAACATGGATGGACATAGAGTGAATAATAAGACTGAGGAATACGTATGATTTCACTTATCTAAAAAATAAAAGAAAAAAAAACAAAATAAAACAGAAACAGATCCATAAATACAGACATCAAACTGGTGATTATTAAGTATAAATTTCTAGTTATGAAATAGTCATGGACATGCAAAGAACAAAGGGAATGTTGTCAATAATATTGTAGTAACTATGTATGGTGATAGATGATAACTTGACTTAACATGGTGATGTTTTTTTGTAATATATATATATATAAATGTCAAATTACTATGTTGTACACCTGAAACTGACATAATACTATATGTCAACTATACTTTAAGAAAAAAATCTGCCAATTGGTCATTCTATATGGCTATTCAGATTATTTGTTTCTTCCTTATGAGGTTTGATAATTCATGTATTTCAAGGAGTTTCCATTCTATAGAAGTTATCAGATTTATTGTATGAAATTTTATATATATATATATATTTTGAAATTTTATATATTATTTGCTTAATATCTTTTGAAATTTCCTGGATGCATAGTGTAGCCTATCTTTCATTCCTGATATTTGATTGCCTTTTTCTTTTTTTAATTCACCCATTTAGCTAGAGGTTTATTAATTTCATTGATAAGTGCCCTCCCTAATACCATTCACCCAGTTAACCCATCCTCCAACCCACCACTCCTCTAGCAACCCTGAGTTTGTTCTCTGTAGTTAAGAATCTGTTTTATGGTTTGACTCTCTCTGTTTTTGGCTGTATGTTCATCTGTTTCATTTCTTAAATTCCATGTATGAGTGAAATCATGTGGTATTTGTCTCTTTGACCGACTAATTTTGCTTAGCATAATATTCTAGCTCTATCCACGTCTTTGTAAGTGGCAAGATTTCAATCTTTTTTATGGGTGAGTAAAATTCCATTATATATATATATTATATATATATATAATATATAATACATAACTATAGTATATATACTGTAGTATATATATAGCGTGTGTGTGTGTGTGTGTGTGTATATATATATATATATATATATATATATATATATATAGTATATAAATACTACTTCCTCTTTATCCATTCACCAGTCTATGGACATTTGGGCTCTTTCCATAATTTGAATATTGTTGATAATTCTCTAAGCATTTGGGGTGCATGTGTCCCTTAGAATCAGTATTTTTGTATCCTTTGAGTAAATACCTATTAGTGTAATTGCTGGGTCACAGGGTAGTTCTATTTTAACTTTATGAGGAATACCCTACTGTTTTCCAGAGTGGCTGCACCAATTTACATTTCCACCAATAATGTAAGAGGATTCCCTTCTCCCTGCGTCCTCACCAACACCTATTATTTCTGTGTTGTTAATTTTAGCCATTCTGACAGGTGTGAGGTGATATATCATTATATATCTCAATTATATATACCTGATGATGAGTGACATTGAACATCTTTTCATATGTCTGTTAGCACTTCTTATGTCTTCTTTTGAAACATATTTATTCATGTCTTCTGCCCATTTCTTAACTGCATTGTTTGTTGGGTGTTTAGTTTGATAAGCCCATTGTAGGACAGCTCATTGGTCTCCAAGAATTGCTTGTAGTATGGTAAAAAAAAAAAAATCACACATTGTAATTGGTGTTAGAGTGGTAGACATCATGCACAGAGGGAAGACCACATGAACATGAAGATGGCCATCCACAAACCAAAGAGGGAGGCCAAAAAAAAAAAAAAAAAATCTGAGATCAGCCTCCAGAAGTGTGCACAAATACCTTGTTTAAGCCACTTAATTTTTGATACTTAAGGCATCCTAGTGTTCTAAAATGTCAATTAGGTCAAACAGATTGATGCATTGTTCAAATTTTCTCTATCTTTACTTGATTTTTTACTGCATGTTCTATCATTTCCTGAGAAAGCAATCATGAAGTCTCAAACTATAATTGTCGATTATAGTTCTTGTGTTGTCAGTTTTTGCTTCATATTTTTTGACTGTGATATTAGAGTGCTAGCACAAGTAGGATTGTTATGCCTTTTTAATGAATTGATTCCTTTTCCTTAATACAATTCTTTACTATTGTTAATATTTTTGCTTGAAACTAGCTTTTCTAATATTATTATAGACTTTTCAGCTTTCTTTTGACTAGTAGTCATGTCAAATGTTTTTTCCAATCTGTAATTTTTAACAAATATTAGTATTAAATATATCTTTATGTTTTGTATAAACTTTGTATATAGCTTCGTCTCTATTTTTATTCAATCTGAAAATTTCATTGATTTGAAATGTTTAAACCATTCTCACTTAATACATCTGTTGATATGATCATATATAAATCTACCATTTAGTTATTTGTTTTCTGTTATATAATATATTCTTTCTTCCTTTTCCTTCTTTTGAATTATTTGACTGTATTCTGATACATATTATCTCCACTATTGGATTATGGTCTATGCCTCCTTGTATGGTTTCAAGGATAACCTAGATTTAAAAAGACCAATTCTCAACTTTAGTTTCTTTTAGGGCACCTGGGTGACTCAGTCAGGTAAGCATCTGCCTTCGACTCAGGTCATGATCCCAGAGTCCTGGGTTCCCACATCAGGCTCCCTGCTCAGTGGGGAATCTGTTTCTCCCTCTACCCTTTCCCCCTGCTCTTGTTCTCTCTCTCTCTCTCTCTCTCTCTCTCTCACTTTCTCTCTCAAATAAATAAAATCTTTATTTCAGAATTAAGAAATTAGTTTCTTTTAAACTGCCACACCACTGCTATCATATCACTTCACAAAGAGTGTGAGCACTTTCAACAGTATAACTCCTTTTTATTTCTCTTTTTTGTGTTTTTGCCATATAAGATATTTACCTATAAATGTTATAAAACTTAAAATACATTGCCATTTTTTTAACTTGAATAGTTAATTACCTTTCACAGAGATGAAAATGAAAGAGAGTGTTTTGAATGTATTCCTACTTATTTACCATGTGTGGTCCTCTTATTTCTTATATAGATTCACATTTCCATCTGGTATCATTTTCCTTTTGCTAGAAAAATTTCTTTTAAACATCTCTTATAGTTCAATGAGCTAGTGGTGAACTCTTTCAGCTTTTCTTTTCCTTTTTGTAAGATTTATTTATTTATTTATTCATGAGAGACACACAGAGACAAGCAGAGACACAGGCAGAGGGAGAAGCAGGCTCCATACAGGGAGCCTGATGTCACGACCTGAGCCGAAGGCAGATGCTCAACAGCTGAGCTACCCAGGCATTCCTCTACTTGAATTTTTTTTTTCTCTACTTGAATTTTGATGAGATTTTTGGATATGCAGATTTATGGTTTTCATCAAATATCAAAAAATTATGATAATTATTTATTCAAATATCCTTTATCTGCCATTTAGCCTCCTGGGACCGCAGTTATAAATATATTAAATGATTTCTTTTTGGGTCCTGTGGTTGTGGAATAACATTGCTCTGCCATAATCACATCCTTATCCTTAGAACTTGTGGATATATTACCTTGTAAGGTAAAAGGGACTTTGTAGGTATGATTGTGTTAAGGACATTGAGATGGAAAGACTGTCTTGGATTACATGAGTGGGCCTGATTTCACGTAGATCCCTAAAAACAAAGTACCTTTCTAGGCTGTGGTCAAAGAAAAAAATGTGACCATTAAAGAGGCTCAGAAAGATATGGCATGAGTGCTCAACCCACTGGCTTAAGAAGGGAAGAAAGAAGCCATAAACCAAGGAACATAGGTGATCTCTAGAAATTAGAAAAGGCAAAGACACAGATTCTACTCTAAATCCTTTAGAGGAATGTAGCCTGCCTGCCTACATCTTAATAGTAGCCCTGTGAGACCATTGTTTTACTTCTAATCCACAGAACTTTAAAAATAACAAATTGATGTTGCTTAAACCTTTAAGTTTGTGATAATTTGTATTGCTGGAGTTTAAAACTAGCTCAGTCCTTACAGATCTCTGATACCTCGTTTATTTTTTTTTTTCAGTGTTTGGTTTCCTCTGTTTCATTTTGAATAATGTCTATGATTATGTCAAATTCCGATTTATTCTTCTTTCCTTCTGCAGCATCTAAATTCTGTTAACATTATTCAGTGGGTTTTCTATTTAACATATTTATTTTCATCTTTGGTTGAGCATTTTGTATCTTTATTTTCTCTCTTCTTTATATCCATGTTGTCCTCTAATCTTCTTATCACCTTTATAATAGTGGCTAAGATTCTTGTCTCCTTATTCTATCCTCTCTCTAATCTCTGAGTCTGTTTTTATTAACTATTTTTTCCTGTTTGTTTATATACCTAGTAATATTTTTTGAATGCCAGCCATTCTAAAATTTACATTGTTGAATGCTGAAGTTTATAATATTCCTTTAAAGAATGTTAAGCTTTACTCTTGCATGCAGTTAACTTACTAATGGATCAGTTTGATCCTTTTGAGACTTCTTTTTGAAGCTTTACTAGGGAAAGGGCAACACAGCATTTATTCTGGAGCTAATTTAACTGTTAATGGAAAATATGTCTAAGAGATGCTAGCCAATATTTAATTTTTTTGATGAGGCTTTACCATTCTGTCTAATAATAGCTTGAAGTATCCCTAGCCTTTCTTTGGTGCCAAGGATCATAAGTCTACCCTAGCCTTGTGGGGTTTTATACCACACATGTCCAGATTAGTTCAGAGCCCAAGACAGTGTAATCCTTCTGAACATCTCAGGAGCTCTGCTGCTTTTTAGTTTCATTATATTCAATATTTTTTCTCTATCACTTCTTCTTCTTAGCCTCTCTGAATCCTAAATCTGTTTCTTCGCCTCAGTGAAACTGCCAGATTCTGTTTGGTTTGCTCCTTCTGTGATAGGATCTGAAAGCTGAGTCTTGGTAGTTACCTGGAGTATTTGTTTGGTTCACCTTATGTGTTGCCTGTCCCTAAAGAATCATAGTTCTTTGCGGCCTCTTGTCAAATGTCTGTGGAAAAGTGTTCCAGGGGTACCTGGGTGGATCAGCGGTTGAGTATCTGCCTTTGGCTCAGGGTGTGATCCCAGGGTCCAGGATTGAGTCCCACATTTGACTCCTTGTGGGGAGCCTGCTTCCCACTTTGCCTGTGTCTCTGCCTCTCTCTGTGTGTCTCTTATAAATAAATAAATTTAAAAGAAGTATAGAAATAAATTTTCTGGAGCATAGTTCTACTTATAAAATTTTATCCTCATGGTTCAAGATGACTGCTAGGGCTCCAACCTTTACATCCATATTCCAGCTAATACAAAGGAAGCCAAATAGAAGAAAGAGAAATTGTTTCCTTTAAGATCGGTGCTCAGAAGCTGCAGAAACACTTCTGATTATGAAACTACTGAAAACATAAAGTTGAACAAAAATGAAATGGTTGCACGAATGCTTCATGGAATCCTAATTTTAAAGGAATCTTTTTCCTCTGTTCCACAAACAATCCCTTCTCTCTCCTTTGCCGTATGTTTCAGGAGTCCTGTAGCACCCTAAACACAGACAAAGGAGGCTGGCAACAAGTACATAATTCCTATCAAAATCGGCTAGATCCTGTATTTCCCTGGAAATCTCCTCCCAGCCCCTCCAGCAGGCTTGCAGTGTTTTGAAGGTCATAACTTGTGTTCGCTTTAGCAGCACATATAAAATTAAAGATCATAACCTGCTGTATCTTCCTTTACCCTGCAAACCAATAAAGCTATCGTTGCTGTTTCTCCCATGTTCTGTGTTACATGTTGACTCTGAAGCAGAGGTCAGTTTTTGACAACAATTATATCTCATTAGATAAGACTTGGTCAGGAGTGACTGGGGATTATGATATTTGTCCAGAAAGCTCCATTACTAACTAAAAATTATGCATTCTGTTAGTGCTATAGACTCAATGTTTGGGATGCCTTAACATCTTTATGTTGAAATCCTAACCCCCAATGTGATGGCATTAGGAGATGGGACTTTTGAGAAATGATCAAATCATGAGGGTGCAGCCCCCACGAAGAAGACTAGTACCTTAATAAAATGATGCGGAGAGCTTCCCTGCCCCTTCCCCGGTGAGTGACCACAGCAAGAGGATGGCTGTCGGTAAACCAGGGAATGGTCCCTCAGCAGACACTGAACCGGCTGGCACCTTGGTCTTGGACTTCACAGCCTTCAGAGCTGTGAGACAGGAATTTCTGTTGTTCAGAAGCCACCTCATCTGTATGTTTTGCTATCGCAGCCCAAACAGACTAAGAGAGCTACTAAAGCGTGGAGGGATAGTAGTATAAATCCAACAGTTCCTGTTTTGGGGTTTTCTTTTACCTGACTTACCTGTTAGAGAATTATTCTGCTATAATAGAGCATCTGGCCAATGACTGATGGAAATAAGTCTGTAAATGCAAGCCTACCTTTCCCCGTGGGCCTGAGGTATACGGTCACCAACCCCTAGTGTTTCTCAGTAGAAGTAAACATCTTTCTTTTTTTTTTTTAATATTTTATTTATTTATTTATTTATTTGAGACATTGAGAGCTCAAGAGAGGAGGAAAGTCAGAGGGAGACGTACAAGCAGACTCCCCACTGAGCAGGGAGTCCGACAGGAAGTCGATCCCAAGACTCTGAGATCATGATGTGAGCCAAAGGCTGACTCCTTACCGACTGAGCCATCCAGGTGCCCCAGCACCACTCCTCTTGCTTCATAATGCATAATGCATACTTTTGTGACTGCCTTGTGTTCCCTATGCCAGTTTGCTTAAATTTATTTCCATAAATATATTTACAATTTATTTATTTATTTTATTTATTTATTTAAAATTTTATTTAAATATTTTATTTATTTATTCATGAGACACACAGAGAGAGAGGCAGAGACACAGGCAGAAGGGGAAGCAGTCTCCCTGCAGGGAGCCTGATGTGGGACTCGATCCCAGGACTCCAGGATCACGCCCTGGGCTGAAGGTAGGTGCTAAACCGCTGAGCCACCCAGGGATCCCTATATTTACTATTTAAACATGTATATATTATACACACAAAACGTATCTTTACTGGAAAATCATCTTTAAAGCTAAAGAATAACTAACTTTTTAAAATGAATTTCTTAGTGGAGTGCTCAAAACAGAGGACTTTAATATCCAGAAGATGTCAGTAATCGTGCCTAGAGTGATGCTGGCCATTCAGAGCAGAGAACATTCTGCTCACCACTGTCCTCAGAGCAGAAAACAACCATCTTTTCACACAGGCCTGTTTTGTAGTTCTCTGGTTTCTCCTGTGGCTTTGTGAAACACAGGACTCTTAAATGGGCTTATTGACTTTTTCCAATCCATATTAGCATACCTCTCTTCTAAATAGCTGGTAGTAGGGACTTGCTGCATTCCATTGTTAGCAACACTTACTAAAATCAGTAATAGAACAGTGGGGGTAAAATCACAGAGGGGTATAAAAGCTAGCACACTAAAATATTAAAGCCCAACTGTGAAAAGCTTTCCATGATATTTTTTTCCATATCAAAATGTGTTTTAAACACTTTTTGAGTATTATTATAATTAACTATAGTAGCTTTGTAAGCAGTTCCTTTTGTAAGAGAAAAACCTACCATCACTTAGAGGTTACTAGTTTTTGACATTGAGCTCTTAAGTGGATAATTATATTTATTGAGAGGTGATGCTCACTTGACCACTTGGTGTTTTGGTTTGGGCCAAGGGGAAACAACACAGGTGAAGTGTTTTTATTTATAATGTAACAGATATTGCTATTGTGACTCCATTTCTCAAGCGTAGTTGGTTAACTAAATCTTTATTTCCAGAAACTGCAATGTTCTTCTCTTTCTTGTTCTTGGAAAATTAAAAGCTTCTACCTTAGAGAAGTGAATGATACATTATCCACTCGCTCTAAATTGAACCCATTTGGAGCTATTTGCATCTTGTAGAACCTACAGCTGAGTGCTGTGCTCAGAGGTGTAATGAGTGGTTGTCACAACACACTGGAGGTGGCCCCATAACAAAATGATCCCCTGTCAATCCCCTCACAGGAAATGCTTTGGCAACCTGTAATTCGGCCCCAGTATTAACATCCTGCCTGGGTTTTGTTAAATGGCACTTTCTAGGAAGTAGATCTGGGGAACTTGTGTTTAATAATGTTTTAAGGGGAATATTTGATGGAAGTTTTAGAGAGCATCACATGGGGTTAACAGTGATTTGTCATTTGTTTCTAATTAAAGGACCTAATCTCTTATCACTGAAGCAGTTGTTTTTTTTTCCTTTTTATACTAAAGGCACAGATGTGAATGGAAACATATTAATGAGATGTCATACTACATAGTCATTTAGTGTTTTGTTTAACTTAAACATAGCAGAAAATGTGTGTCTAAGTAGACACATGTAATGACATCCTGATAGAATTATAATTTCCCTCATTTGCATAATCTTCAGTAAAATTCACACTAGGTTCACCTTGCATTGCTAATTTCATTTCCCAAATCTGCATTTTTAGAAAATTAAAGAAAAGTCAGACTTAAAGTACTATGGGAGTAGAAAGAGCTTATTGTTAGGTTCCTTCAAATTAAAACTGGAATTGTAATTTAAATATTTGAGTGCCAGGTGTTCTAAAAAGTGACAGGAACCATTCAAATCGACAGGAAGTTTTACATTTCCTGAAGCTATTTAAAAATCCTCTAGGCTAAATCATCCCAGAAGCTTCGCAGGTCTTGGGTCTGAGCTGGAGCTGCCAGCAGAGTGACTTCTGGGCCTGGGAAATCGTGTTTGTCTGACCGAGTGCCCTGGTGTGCCCAGTTCCAGGATTCCATGAGCTATGACTTCCAAGAGTCAGTCAGGTAATTGGGCAATGAGAGAAGCAGCAGGAGCAACCATATTTAACTACCCCCTGATGCGTCCCACTCGACTCTCCATTAGCCCAGCAAGATAGCTGTGGGTACAGGGTAAAATCAGGTGATCTCAAAATAGTTTGGGGATGTGGAAAGACATTGAAATTAGACATCTCTAATTTTAGATTATTAGTGTGATTGCTAGTAGGAAAACCTAATTATTCCAAAGCCTTGGTTCAAAGGTACTTGGAAAATATCTTCTGAGCTCTTTCTACCTAGCATATTATATGCTTGTATGCTTCAGAGATCTCATTAAATGTGTGTGTGTGTGTGTGTGTGTGTGTCTCGATCATGAGCCAGACATCGCTAAGAGCAAGATGATGTGTCTCATACATAACAACAATTTTTTAAAAGCATAAGTTATTTTGTGCTAATACAAATGAAACTAGTGGCTTCCCCCCACACAAAGATGAAAAGCAATCAATGATTTTCTTTTTTTTCAAACCATGTTGTCCCTTGAATTTTTCTTAAGTTCACCTAAGGTCTAAGCATAAGAGTAGCTTTAATGGTCTCACATGGCCACACATAGGTACTCCTCTTCCAGTTAGACACAAACTAACCTATTAGATGGAAGGGGAATGGTTTTTTCCTTTTTAAAATGTGAAATAAAGATGAAGTGTTCACTACAGTTGGGTTAATTTTATAAATTGTCATAGCCAGAGATAATACAAATATTCACATGAGTGGCTCTGAAGTTTCTGTTGCATAGCAGCGCTACACAGAAATTTTATATAAATGTAGATTACTCAGCTCCATCCTGAGGGTTTCCAACTTGGAAATTTTGAATCTTGACTGGTATTCTGAATTTTTTCACAGGCTCCAAAGTCTATTATGAGTTGGTACATGATCAAGTTTGAAACATTCTGTTTGGTTATTAACTTTGTATTAAAACAGTTTGGTGCCGACTCAGTGTAAACTTTATTAACGTTGACAATGGTGGTTTCGTTTATTCACATATACAGATTGAGAGCTAGTATGTGTTCTTTTTTGTTTAATGAATTAAGTAAGGTTCAAGTTTACCTCTGAAGTTCTCAGAAGGCAGATATTTTTTTGTGTGACTTTCTTGTGCATTTTCCCTTTTTTGTCTTCTATCGGTAAGCCTTGCACACATATCTCTCCATGGAACAAAAATCCTGCTTAATATCAGAAAATACTTCTTGAAAAGCAAAAGCAACATTTTGTGGTTGGCAGTTGTTGCACATCTTGATCTCTATCAATTTATTTATATATTTTTTAAATGTATAATAAAAGGTAATGATAGGTCTATCTGTGGGAACATCACAATTTTAAATTCAATTTTTACTATTTTTATTTTTTACCTGAAATTGTTGATATAATTGTAAATTCACTTGCATTTTGAAGAAATTACACAGCAAGATCCTGAATATTCTTTATCCAGTTTCCCTAGTGGTAACTTCTTACAAAGTTATAGCAACCTATTGCAAATCAAGAATTTGCTACTGGTATAATACACCGGTCTTCAGAGTTTTCCAATCTGTGTCTGTGTCATTGCATATTTTTAATGATTGATATATATATATATATATAGGCAAATTGTACAACTTCTCTATCTTTTGTTTGTATTAAAGTTAGAGGAGAGAATATAAACTAACTTATTGGAACATGAGTACCCAACACTTAATTCTAATAATAAGGTTGAAATCCAATAATATACCTCTTATTTATTCATTCCCCTCCCTCTCTTCTCAGAGTTAAACATCATCCCATATTCAACGTTTTAATATTTTACTATATATATATATCCATACATATACATAGGAATAAGCAATATATGTTAAAGTTTTGCAAGTGTCAAACTCTAAGGTGTCATAAAAGTACCTCTAGGATTCTGTATGTAATCATAACTTACATATATACCTTGTTTGAGATTTGAAGTTATTTCCATTTTACTGTGATTACAGCAGAGGCTACAGTGGACACTCCCATACATAGGTAGATGTAAGAGAGTTTCTCTGAATGTATGAACAGTAGTGAAATTGTCAGATAATAGGGTAGATACATCTTCAACTTTCCTGAATATTACTAAGTAGTTCTCTATATTGGCTGTGCATTTAATACTCAATAGGAATATATGTGAATTCCTGCTTGTCTACATCACTGCATTGTCTAACTTTTGACTTCTTTGCGAATAACATAGGCTCTGTACTCATGCATTAAAAACCCTCATTTTCCACCTTTGTGAGATGAAAAGAATAATAATAATACCTACTTCACAAGTTGTGATTAGGTTTAACTATGGAAATCCATATGAAAGCACTTAACACTGTCTCACACTCCAAAGGAATTCAAATGTTTTATATCAACATGTGAAAAAATACAAAGTGTCTGCTCTAAACTGGGGTGGATTCAGGATGTCTTCTTAGATGATGTCATTGGTGGGGTGTAATTATAGCCCCCTGCATTGGGGTTGATGGTTGAACATAATATTTTAATGACACCAAACTCCAGAAATATAGCACTGATTCTCACTAATCTGGGATCCTAACTAAACAGTACTCCTTCAACCACCACCACCGCCCACTCCCCCACCCCCGTCTTGCCAATCAACAAAACAAACTAATACCTGTAATTTAGCTCTACCTCAGGAGACATGAGACTGCTAGCATTCTACAAAGGTAAACATCTTGTGAGCACCTAGAAGAGTTGGTGCTCTAGCAGGAAACTGCAGTCAGAGGGATGGAAAGACCAGGATGAGTGAATGAGTTAGGAGGTTACCCTGATTTTCTACAATCCCCCACACCCCCCAAAGAAATGCTGAGGATTTGTTTCCTGGGGAAGCACAGTAGGATTGATGTACAGCCACATTTATGGCTATCCAGGATGGCCTTTAGTGTCCTTAGCAGAGTGTATGTCCACTGAAAAGGGAAATGAACCTCTAGCAGAATGAATGTCTGGATTTGAACATAAAGTTGGTGAGTGTTTGATTGTAGTGCAAACTATTCGAATGATTAGGAATTTCATGTATTTTCAAAGATGAACAATAATGCCTTTGCTCAGAAATTAGCACACTTCATCTGAAAACATTTCCCTGGAGGTAGCAGACACATGTGTAGGCTGGCAATATGCAATTGCTGTTAAGAGAATGGCCTCTGAAATCAGAAAGTCTTGCTAGCTACCAACTGTGTGATCTTGGGAAAGTCATGCAACCTCCCCTCTGAGTTTTCTCATCCTCAAGAGTACTTATAACATGAGTTTATTATGAGGATCAAGTAAGATATTTTATCAAAACAAAAACGTACACATGCTAAATTGTAACATATCTGCCAGAAGAGTCTCTGAAAAGGAATGTCTACACTGTACTACAATTTCAGTCCATATGGCATAATTCTGTGGTGACTTGAAAGTGACTGAGATGAGGAGAGAAATCCATCAAGCCATATTACAGTTGGAATAACTTAACCAGTTGTGAAAGACTAAGTATGGGAGAATGGATAAAGTGGAATTTTATGAATTCAAAATATAAAGGCCCCAGAAAGAATGAAACAAATGGAACAATCTGTCATCTATCCACATTGCCATTGATCACAAAGTGATCCATCAGATTCTTGGAAGGAAATTTAAGGTATCCAGGACAGAGGTTTTAAGATTATAGGAGGAGGTATGGATGGAGGTATGAGTAGGGTTAAAGGAATCCACAAAGAATGGGGGGACAGGAACCCAGGGAGAAATGAGAGTGAGAAGCCATTGCTATTGCTCCTCTGGAAGTGACAGGGCAGAGACTGGTGTTTCCAGAGCTTGGGGGTGGGGGGAGCTAGAACCATGAGATGGGAAAGTCTGAAACATGCTGTTGCTGAATAACAAACAGCTCCTCACAACTCCATGCATATAAAAATCACCTTGGGTTACTGTTGAAGGGCAGATCCTAATTCTGACACTGCAGTGGGGCCCGGATTCAACAGTTTTAACACGACCTCAGGTGACTTCGATGCTACCTATCATTACGCCATGCTGTAAGAAGCAAGGATATAGAGAAACTCAGTCACTGCCACATCTAGGGCATCCAAGCAAAGAAGTGTCTGGAAAAGAAGTGCACTTGAGTTTCCTTGGGTAAATTGGATTCAGAGTATTAGATTGAAAGTCCCTTTTCTCTATATAAAGTATATTCTAAGACTCGTTAAACTAAAACTAAAATAATATTTAGGAATGGAAGCAGAACACAAAGAAAAAGATGATTTCAAATGCAGTCTTGAGCCATTAGATAAGCTTCCTTTCTTCAAGACTTACTACTGTTGGACCCTGGCTCACGGGTGCCAACGTGTCCCGGTGGACGCCCCAGAGACTCAGACCCCAGACAGGCAGATGCAATTAGCAAGAGGGTTTATTGAACGTTTGTGCAAATGGGCTCTCCGCCTCCGAGGAGGAAGAGAGCCCCGATTAGCGATTACAGGTATCTTTTATTTTTTTTTTATTTATTTTTATTTTTTTTTCAATTTTTATTTATGTATTATAGTCACACAGAGAGAGAGAGAGAGAGAGAGAGAGAGAGAGGCAGAGACACAGGCAGAGGGAGAAGCAAGCTCCATGCACCGGGAGCCCGATGTGGGATTCGATCCCGGGTCTCCAGGATCGAGCCCTGGGCCAAAGGCAGGCGCCAAACCGCTGCGCCACCCAGGGATCCCTACAGGTATCTTTTAAAGGTAAAAGAAAAAAACCGCTTCCAGACAAAAGAACCGTGGGAGTCACATAGCATTCAGGTTACCGATTTCTCAGGAGGTCAACATGAACCTATTCAGGGACATTCCAATCAGGGTGTGGGGGAAAATGGTTTTCTTATCACAAACAGAATGCTTTCTGTTGCTAAAACTTCAGGAAGGCACCTGGATGGGCTGCCTCTGGATTAGGCCTGATCCTACTTACGGGGGAGGGGGGGGGGGCGGTGTTCTTCACTACAATTAGACTTATGGAAAGGGTGGGAAATATATGCACCACAATACTGTAGTGTCTATTTCTGGTTAATAAAACACAAGTGATTTTTATTTTCTTCTTCTTTAGATCAATTTTGCATTGTTTTGATAGTCCACATATATTGTAATTACTGCAGAAACAATGCGAATTACAAAAATGGACAAAGTATATGATCATGTTTAAATTAAAAAGTAAATTTCCATATCTGTAAACTGACATATACCTCTAATATTTCAAGGGAAATATTTAAAACATAAACCACTTTATCAGCCATATGTGCAAAGCATTTGTAGTGTCCTAGGAAAATAAACTTTTGTATTATCAAATAAATTGTTGAAGTTGAGATTGAAAGCTTCAATAGTGCTTCTCAGAACTATCAATAAAGCAAGTGCTTCAGAGAAAACATACTGCCGGGCCAGCCTGGGTGGCTTAGCAGTTTAGCGCCCCTTTCAGCTCAGGTCGTGATCCTGGGGTCCCAGGATGGAGTCCCACATCGGGCTCCCTGCATGGAGCCTGCTTCTCCCTCTGACTGTGTCTCTGCCTCTCTCTCTGTCTCTTATGAATAAATAAATAAAATCTTAAAAAAAAAAAAAAAGAAAATGCACTGCTGTATAAACACACACAATGTACCTCTAGTTACAGAGGATTTTTCACCTGGTCTGGCAAACATGGATATAGAGGAGGAGAAGATTTTCAGTTATTAACACACATACAAAGGAAAAGCTCTTTTCTCCCCAGCTGTGGGGAGTGTCCCAAGACTCAGCATTTGACACTCTGCTCTTCTTATACCTTCACTCAAGTAAGGCAGCACTTCTTACCGACTTAATTCATTCCTGCACACCTGACATCCAGAACTCAACATTTGCTTTGATGTAACTGTCCTTTACGTTTCTGAGAAGTCTCATATGGTTCCTCTGTTAATGTCTACCGTTGAAGAAGAGAGAGGTTGGGGATGGCAAAGAAAATAAAGTAAAAAAGAAAAAAGAAATTCTCAAAGAAATATGCAGATATACACACTATTGTTTTAGATCTTATATGGGGAAATAAGCATAAATGAGATTAAATCTGTATAAACGAGAATAATTCTCAACGGCAATGTTGTCCAAGTCTTGAGAGAAAATGATTTTAAACTTAGGATCTCATGTGGAGTCAAACTAACATTAAATGGCACAGCAAAACAGACATTTCCAGATATGTGGAGACTCAGATAATTTCATAGCATGAGGCTGGACCTGAAAGAAAGTCTAAAGGTGGTAATAGGACAAAATAATAAAAAGAATAATTAAAAAGTATAAAGAGCACAAGAAAGAAGGTTGAGGGGGGAAAAAACAGAAATGAACAAATACATAATTAAAAATAATGTTTTTTTGGTGCCTAATGATAAAACGATGAATTTTCTGAAAGTAAAACTCTTTGAATTAAGTATAGGTCATAGCAAGTGGAGGAAGCCAAAGAAAAATAGGTTAATGAGGTTCTTACATTATGGGAAGAGAGAAAATAGGGAAGAGATAAAGATAGTGAATAATTTAGATGTTAGTAAGTCCCTTGTTCCTCCTACTCTTGAGCATTGTTTCGGAAGTTCAACATCAAGGAGACAAATTAGGATAAGGAAGTGATAAAGGAAAATGACACCATTATTATTTCTGGGTAATACAGTAATTCAAGAAGATATCTGATACAAGATCAAAGTTAAAATTAATAGCTTTCCTAAACATCAAGAATGTACATTAGAAAATACTAAAGAGAAAAGTGAATTCATATACAAAGAAATAGCAAAACCCCAAAAAAGCCTCCTGAAATCTGTAGAAAAGCTAAATGTATAAAATAAAAATGAAACCAATGTGCAATTTCTTGCTTTAAAGAATGACAAAATAGCCTTAGATTTAGAAAAGAAAGCTGAATAAATGGGGGAAATACATTATATTCTTATATAGGAACTTACATTAGTATAGTAAATGGCTTTTTTGGTAAAAGTGAAAATCCTCTTCAGATTTTTTTCAGTTAACAAAAACAGGCACTAATGTAGGTCTTTCATAAAAGTGAAGTGGTGTGAGGCAAATTTCAGAAAGTGGAGGGAATACTCTTCGTTTTATGGAATTTTTGCCATGAAGGGTTTCACAGAAACTGTCTACTTTCAAATAGAGGAGGAAACCTGTAATGTGAACCAGCTAAGCAGTTTATCTCTCAAGATTGACAGCTTGCTCACCAGTACCCAAGTCTCAGTGCCTGTAATCCAAAACTCTCATGTCATAAACCCTGATCATCCCATTTATGCCCTGTCTTCCAGGTATACCCTAGAATCATTCAAGACTATGCACAACAACATTATAGATACTATTCTCCTGTGTCAAGGTAGCATCAATTTCCATTTACTCATCTACTCTTTGCTTCACCAGCAGGTGTTCCTGGTGGTCTTTTGGGGTTTTGATGGCAGACACCTGGTCATTGTATCACTAGGACGCCCTTGATGTGAACTGATGCCTGGGGAGATGTTATTACCTATGGGATGGAGCTAATATGTATCATTATTAGTTCAGTAACATGTCCTTTTTTTCCTAGCTGTAGACACTGGGAATACCTCTTTCCTTCCTTTCAAGTAGCACCTACCACCTCATAGGTCTCTACCTCATTTGCCTAATTATGTAATACACTAATAAATAGCATGGTGCCATTACACTTGGTGTATCTGAAACCAGATTCATCAGTTCACAGTAAATTTTGTTCCTGTCGTGTTCTCTATTTTTTTGTCTTATCCCCAAATCTCCAGGATCTCAGTTGTTGGATTTCATCCAGTTTCATTTCATGCTATTTGTAAGAATTTCTCCACAGGAAGGTGTGATTCTAGGTATTAGTTGAGAATGAATTACCAGCTAATTGTCAGGCACCCATGAAAATATGTTTCTGCTTTTTCCTTTTCTGGTAAAAGACAGCTTAGCATTTACACCTGTTGGTACCTCAACTTGAGGTAATAATACGATAAGAGTTGAAGTCAATCATACTATTTCTCTGTCAGATGGCCCCTGGAGCCCTTGGTGGGGGGGCATATATGGACTCTGGAAGTTCCAGTTGTCTCAAATTAATTGTTGGGATGTCCACAGGGACCTTGTGCATTACTCTAGGAACTGCTCTTTCTGCCAGTATACAGAATGTATTTTTTTTTTCTTTTTTCCTCTACTGGCCCAGTGTGACAATGCTTCCATTAACTGCTAGTAACCAAAGGGATCACACCAATATCTGTCTGTGTTACCACTGCTTCTGCTTAAGCTCATGGAAGTCAAATGAAGACTGCTATTGCCAAAGGCCCAACTCACGCATACTTTGGTCAAAGCACACATTTTTTTTTTTTTTTTTTTTTTGTCCTGAAGAGATGATGCCATCTTCAGAAGAGCTGCTACCAGGCAGGGATACTGTTGTCATCATCTACATCTCTCTCATTTGCCATTGTCAACTTTGCTTCAGCCATTAGCACTTCCACCAGTGCTAAGACACCACTCTAGATGTTCATGGAAATCTAGAGAAGTGAGTCTTATTCATTTACTCTACCCTTCTCTCAAGAGTCAGGCCTGAATTCCCAGGAGATGGCCTATAGGGGGGAAAGGGGTGAGCCATATTATTTCTGTATCTGAGTCACTCTCAGAGGACACAGCCATTGCTCTTGAGCTAGCTCTACTCTCTTTACCTTTAGGGTGTTCCCTGTCCTCATATTCACACATCAAACAGTCCATCCACATTGACTTATAATGAACCCATTGAACCTGATCTTCAGATAAATGTAGATATTCTTGAATTCTAAAATTACATCAGGTTCAAAATGATTCCTCAATTAAAAAAAAGGGGGGGGAAGGAGTAAATTTAGAAAACTACTTATGTTCTGTTTTGTATTTCAGAAACTGATTACAAAATAAGTCCTAAAAGAAAAAGCAAAAGAAAGAAACACAGATACACAAATAATGCCATCATGCTGAAAATAGTAAAAAAAAAAAAAATGATGATTGTACATATATCAGTTTTTTATAGTAGAATTTACAAAATGGTGAGAAAAAAAGCAGCAACAAGGCATCCTGCCAGCGGGCTGCACAGTGCTGACTTCTGCAGTGCCCGTGGCTCTACAGCAAATCCTTGGGAAAGAGAATGGTGGGGTCTAATGTGAGCAGCGGTGGAGCAGCCCCCTAGGGAAGGCCAATATGAATAACCCAATAATAACCGCAGGGTGGACATAAGAGGTTACATGGATGTTAGCTGCATCCGAGAAATCAATTAGGCCGCAAAGAAGTTTAAGCTGGAAAAAGAGTTGTTTGATATTTCAGTAGATAAACTCACTAGGAAACTTGAAGACTTAAGGAAAAATGCTATCAAGAATTCTGGGAGGCACTGAGTCAGATGTTGAAAGATATTTATTGTTTATATAAAAGGACTTGAGGTATGCTGTTTTTTTTTTTTTAATGGTAAAAGTGATGAACTAGGAATAAGGAAAAGACATGGATATGAGACCAAATTTTCTTCCTCTGAGGACTGTCATTCTCTTTTTTTTTAGAAGTGCAATTCTTGAGTAAGAATTTCTCTAAGCTGGGTTTGGGGAGAGGTTGTGGAAGTGCTTGTGAGGATCATTGCCAACTCATAAGCCTTCCTTCTGAAAAGCATATACACCTATGGCACTGGAGTCTGGAAATGTAGAACTAAACTTTGTTAGTTTTGGCTTCCCTTGAGCTTCTATTTCTTCATCTATAAAAGAGCACCTAACTTTCAGGTTTGTTTTGAAGGTAAACAATGTATGTAAAACTGCATAAAACTGCATATCACCTGGCACTGATTTTTCTTTGAAAACAACTGTGTACCCAAAACATAATGGGTTTTTAATTATTTTATTTTCCCAAGCTAGTACACAACAAATTTCGAACCCACAGGAAAGTTGAAAGAATGGTATAATGAACATATATATAAACTCTTCACCAGAATTCTTCAGGTGTTAACATTTTGTTTTTTTTTTTTTTTTAATTTTTATTTATTCATGGAAGTCACACACACAGAGGAGAGAGAGAGAGAGAGAGGCAGAGACACAGGCAGAGGGAGAAGCAGGCTCCATGCAGGGAGCCTGATGTGGGACTCGATCCCGGGTCTCCAGGATCGCGCCCTGGGCCAAAGGCAGGCGCCAAACCGCTGCGCCACCCAGGGATCCCAGGTGTTAACATTTTGATGTGCCTCTTCCTTTCACTTTATCAGGTCACCGCCAAAGGACTTTAGCACACATCTCCTCAGAACAAGAATATTATTCTACATCACCACCTGTATTAAAAGAGGAAATTTATCATTGATTGAATCATGTTATCTAAGATGCATCCCACAGTCAGTTTCCCCCAGTATATAATAATGTCCTTTGTAATAGTTTTTGTTGTTTCTTTGTATTTTCAAACTCTTTGTTTTGTTTTTATTCCAAGATGCAATTGAGAATCATACATTGCCTTTACTAATCCCCAGCATTTTCTAAATTAGTTACATTCATATTTTAAGACTCCAGACCTGGTATCTTTCAATATGGATTTGTCTGATTGTTTCTTCATGATTAGATTCTAATTAAACAATTTTGATAGGCTTACTACTTAGATGAGGTATCCTTCTCAGTTCATCAGTCAGGAAGAAATCCCATTTGTCCCATTTTTGGGGAGATTAAATGGTCAAGTAAGGGAGTATCTGCCAGATTTCTCAATTATAAAAGTACCTTTTGCTTTATGTAGTAATAAATAATCTATAAAGGTGATAACACATTGTTTTTTTTTAAGTTTAAAGATATCACAAAAATCCTTAAAAATAAATTTTAAAATCTCTGGTAAATAGGTGCATTTTCATCCTTACCCTTGTAGACACAGGATTAAAAAAAATACTCAAAACGTGAAGCAGATCAATTTAAATATATCTCTTAATGCTTATTGTCATCTCCTTAAATGAATAAACACAATCCGTCTGACCCTAACCTTCTGGCATACCTCGGGAACACTCTACATCCCAAGGCAGCCTCTTGCAGATGTTTCAGGGTTGCAGGGTTCTTGTCTCACAGAGTCGAAGAATGAATCTTGTGAACACAAAAGGGTGAAGTGAAAGTTTTATTAGTGAAAGTGAGAACTGAAAAGGAAGGCTCTCTAGAAGGAGAGGGTCCCGCATGGGTTGCCACTGAGGGCTTGTGTGGTTGGTCTTTTATAGAAAACTAACCAGGAAACTTGGTAAATATCTTGTCTATACCATTTAAGACAAACAATGTAGATTTGTAAATGCTATGAAAATATCTCGTCTATATTTAGAACAAACAAGGTGGATTTGTTATGTTCCCTTCCCTCTGGTTAATATCTATAACATTTTCTCCACATCTGGGATTTCTATGAACCTGGTTATTTAGCCCCTGCATGAGCCTAGTCACATAGCCTCCACCTGTCTTTCCCAACCCAGCCTCACTGGTCCCATATTCAGAGATACTAGAAACTAGAATGAAAATATTGTCTACATATAGGGATGAAGTTGTTCTCAAGATCTATCTTTCTAAAATAAATACATTTGTGAGTTCTTCAGTATCTTTAATAATAAAAAGTGTTGATAGAGATGAGTGAAGCTTCATTCCTTTTTCAAGCTCCTTTGCGATGGGTAATGCTGTGTTCATGACTCAGTAGTACAACTTTCCCAACCCCACCTTCTTTAATTATAGGAAACTGGAGCCTGTTTTATATCTCCATGACTGACTGGAAGTTCCATTAATGTCAACACCATATCCCCTCTCAACTCCCCCCATCTTTCTCTCTCTCTCTCTCTCTCTCTCACACACACACACACACACACACACACACACAACTCCTTAGAAAATAAGATGGGGCACCTTGGTGGTATAGTCAATTAAGTGTTGGATTCTTGTTTAGGCTGAGGGTTGTGAGTCGGCTTGGGTTTTTCTCTCACTCCCACTGTCTCTCCCCACTCTACACTTTCTCTGAAATAAACTAATTAATCTTTAAAAAAATATAATGAGATAAGTCACATCTTTTCTATAATCTGATAAACTTGTATATTTTCTGCTAGTTGATGGAAATAGTCTGCAAATGCAATTGCTTTTCTTTAAAGAACATTGCCAAGTGCCTGGATGGCTCAGTTGGTTGAGCCTCCAACTCCTGATCTCGGTTCAGGTCTCAATCCTAGGGTTGCGAGTTCAAGCCCCTCATTGGGCCCCATGCTGGGTGTGGAGCCCGCTTAAAAAAAATTACAAATGCTGCCTGTCATTGGTAATTTTCAGATTGTTTTTATCTCTCTTTTTTCCTGTCCTTACTCTGTCAAATGTACTAATGATGAATCAAATTCACATCCAAAAGTAAATTCAGTAATGCATATTCATATATATATATATTTATATATTTGAAATTGTAAAATAGTCCTCAGTTATCAATGGGTAATTCTGCAAAGAAAAATTGAGTATATTAATATCAAAACTAGAAAAATTAATAACGGGTGGGTAATTTTTAGTTTTTTGAGATATCACTAACATATAA
The DNA here is from genome assembly GCF_018345385.1 of Vulpes lagopus. Lineage (NCBI taxonomy): Eukaryota > Metazoa > Chordata > Mammalia > Carnivora > Canidae > Vulpes > Vulpes lagopus. The sequence goes on along the minus strand of NC_054847.1, from coordinate 28,140,390 downwards.
CATTATATTAATTTAAGGTGTGCAACATAACAGTTCAATATATGTACATTTTATGAAATGATTGCCATATTAAGATTAGTTAACATCTATCATCCTACGTAGTTATAGTTTTTCGATGAGAACTTTAAAATCTACTCTTTTAGCAACTTTCAAATATACAATATAGTATTATTATTGTTTTTAAATGTTTTATTTATTTATTCATGAGAGACAGAGAGAGAGAGAGAGGCAGAGACACAGGCAGAGGGAGAAGCAGGCTCCATGCAGGGAGCCCGACGTGGGACTTGGTCCCGAGACTCCAGGATCATGTCCTGAGCTGAAGGCAGACACTCAACCACTGAGCCACCCAGGCGTCCCTACAATATGGTATTATTAAACATAGTTACCATACTGTTCCTTATATCCTCATGGCCTATTTATTTTATAACTGGAAGTTTGTATCTTTTAACCACCAATTTTGCCCCCCCTCCATAATCTATGGCTAAATAATATTCCATTGCTTATATATACCACATTTTCTTTATCTACTCATCCATTGATGGACAAATAGGTTGTTTCCATGTCTTAGCGAATTGTTTTCTTTAGAGATATTTCACAAATTAATCCATTTCTCTCCATCTCCACTATGATCATTTTTTTCAAGTTTCTATAATATCTCACTTATTCTATGGCAGCTTGATTCTGTAGTCTCCTCTCTAGTCCATTTTCCATAATGTATAGGCATCTTTTTGAATCGAATCTAATTATCTAACAATCCATCTCTCCATGTCCACCTTAGAGCACTTTAATGGATTTATCTCTTTTCTAAAAATGAGAAGATAAAAATAGAAATTCTAAATTTTTGAATTAGATCTTGAATTAGATCTTACTCTCTCCTGCTGTAGGGGTTTTATACATGTTATTTTACCTTCCAAAAATACACCCCATTCCTTCCTATCTCCTACTCTCATCCAGATAATTGATCTCTAAAATTGCTGTTTATTTTTTAATGGCTGCATCTTTAAGATTTAATTTAACTAATTAATTAATGAGGGAATTAGTAAGATATTATAACTAGTTCAAAAGAGACTTCAAAGAACACGTTATATACATATATATGTATATATTTATGTGCTGAGGAATGCTGAAATGAATTTACAAATTGATGTAAATCTGTTCAGTATCTACAAGGCAACAATTAATTGTCCTCCTTCACTGGGTGAAATCTGCTTGTATGTCTATGGACATGAATTATTTGCATTACTATTTGTTTTTGAGTTTATCAAATTATAATATGACTCAAATATAATGAAAGGTGTACATAATCTGGCGCTGTGCTTTGAACATGATTTCCAGTGATCTTTTATACCTCTAAGTCCCACAAGTTTTCTTGACCAACTCCCCTATTCTGACCATAAACTCTCAAAGATTATTCCTTGAGGTAATAAAATTAAGATATTTAGATTACTAAAGTCATAAATTCTCCCTAGAAGTTTTTATAAGAAATTTCACATTTTTAAAAGCCTGTATAATTTTCTCTCCCAAGGCAAGAATACTAAGCCCAAGGAACTCCACTAGACTTTACCAGCTATCCTTACAATTTTGATAGATGCCTCCCTTTGCAATGCCTTCAAATTTGCTAATATTCATGGTTTACTGTGACTTTTTTTTTTTTTTAATCTCTGTACATCTGGGTCCATTTCAGACCAGGTACCAGGTAAACAAGTTACTAGGTCAGTTTCTCTGAGAAGACTTAGTTGGCATTGGCTCCAAACATAAACTAAGTTTCTTTACTTTTAAAAAAAAAACATTTTATTTATTTATTTGAGAGAGAGAGAGAGCATGAACAGGGGGAGAGAGATAGAGGCAGACTCCCCACTGAGTGGGGAGCCTGATGCAGGGCTTGATCCCAGGACCTAGAGATCATGACCTGAGCCAAAGGTATACGCTTAACCGACTGAGCCACTGAGGCACTTCTAATCTTATTTTCTTAAAAATGCCTTGTCCTGGGGCACCTGGGTGGTTCAGTCAGTTTAATGTCTGACTCTTGATCTTAGCTCAGGTCTTGATCTCAGGGTTGTTAATTCAAGCCCCACTTTGGGCTCTGTGTTGGGCATGGAGCCTACCAAAAGAAAAAATTAAGTGAGTATAATTCTGAAATATGATTTCCAGATAGTGTCTTGGTTGTACAACTGATTCCATTATGGTCTGGTAAATGTAGGATAGATTCTTATTGACCCTAAATAAATAACTCTATTGCCAATATAATAAAAAAGTAAGAAGATTTAATAAGAAATTCTGGGGATCAGTGAGAATCATATATAATTTTAAAATAGTTTATAAAAGGATAGCTGTGGGTTCAAAAACACTTAAGTAATAAGAGAAAAGAGCATTCTTTTATATCCAGAAAATGATGGCCTTGAAACCGCAGCCATATTCCAGACAGATAATCACAATAAGATATCCTTCATCAGCTTGTTCAGTCTTATGTTTTTGAGCCTTCATCTGTTGGATCTTTGGTTAGCAGTTTGTTTTCATAAAACTGTCTGCTTTTGTACTAAAATGAGTTCTGAAAAGCTTCAGTCCACTGATACAATATAAAAGTTTTATTGCTAATGTGAGCTCAGAAGCCTGGGTTAGAGAATTTATTCTTTGAAGTAGTAAAAGTTTGAAGTGCCTGATACAGTCATTTCCCTAAAGGCTGAGATTATCCTTGTTTGAAGACACAACTCTAACCTAAAGCATGTACCAGAGCCTTCATGCGAGTACTAAATTAAGATTTCGTTGTAGAGGGACACCTGGGTGGCTCAGCAGTTAAGCATCTGCCTTCGGCTCAGGGCGTAATACAGGAGTCCTGGAATCCAATCCCACGTCGGGCGCCCTGCATGGAGCCTGCTTCTCCCTCTGCCTGTGTCTCTGCCTCTCTCTCTGTATGTGTCCCTCATAAATAAATAAATAAAATCATAAAAAAGATCTCATTGTGGATGACAGAGATTTAATGGATGTGGTTTATTTATCAGTGTAATCCAAAATACCAGAATGGAGGAGAACATGGTTCTCTTTCAAGGTAGAGAATATTTTATGTATGTATATATGTATGTATGTATGTATGTATTTTAAACACTATTTATTTATTCATGAGAGACACACAGAGAGAGGCAGAGACATAGGCAGAGGGAGAAGCGGGCTCCATGTGGTGACCATGATGTGGAACTTGATCTTGGGACGCCATGATCACACCCTGAGTCAAAGGCAGATGCTTTACTGCTGAGCCAACCAGGCATCCCAGTAGAGAATATTTTAGAAGAATTTTGATTTGTGTTCCTGCAGGCAAAATAGTATAGCCAGCAATAACACTAACACAATTCCAAGGAATTCTTATGAATTTGTGAGAAACTTACAATTTGTAAAATATGTACATGAACAACTATTATATACAAATGTAACATAGGCAAATGGCTTGTCTCTTTTGATTTGACAGATTTCCCATCTAACACTTATAATAGTAGCAGAGCAAATGAATGTAATTATTGCTAGCACATCTCTTTTTTATAACGTGAAAGAACAAATACTTTGCAATTTTCCAGAGATCTCTGGGAAATTTCAAAGAAAATTGGAGGCATTAAAGTTATGCTGAAACGTTCTTTCTTTCTTTCTTTCTTTCTTTCTTTCTTTCTTTCTTTCTTTCTTTCTTTCTTTCTTTCTTTCTTTACTGGGACGAGACACAGAGGGAGAGAGCAAATCTTAAGCAGGCTCCATGCCCAGCACAAAGCCCCACACAGGGCTTGATCTCACCCACCCTGAGATCATGACCTGAGCTGAAATCAAGACTGGAACACAACTGACTGAGCCACCCAGACACTCTGAAACTATTACTTATTTTTCCCCCCATATTTAGGATTTCACTTGAGGAAGAAAAACTCAAAATATTTGTCAGAAGATATTTGGATGCTTATTAAGTTGGTATTATTGGTGCCTGGAGAAGATAGTACCTGGCTACCTATTTAATCATATTGACAAGAAAACATTTAGCAAAATAAACATGGATAGTAACATGATCATAAAAAACTCTAGACCTTTCAGATGTGAGGAAACTTTTTTTCTTTAATAGCCAAGAGCATGATTAATTCAACATAAAGCACAGAAAAGTATTCTGGTAAAATATGGGATCTTTGCTTTTGAGGCAGATTAGGTAAAGCAGGTAAAAATTACTTGTTACATAGTTCAAAGGCATTAATCAGTAAACCAAGGATATAAACCGATAAGATTAAGTGAACTTTGATAGAGTTTTAACATTGTTGTCACTTTCTTACTTAGTGGGTGGTATATACCAAGGCAAATAAAATTTATTTTCCAAGCTTTCTCTTTTATCAGTCTCTTTTACTTGTGGCGGCAGTGGTTCTTGCTCTAGAGTCTGAGAGGTGAAAACTATTCTCAGGACAATACCAGGATATTTTATGTTAACAGACAGTGGGTTCATCATTGTGTAATATTGAATAAATTAAATATTGAAAGTTTTAATTCCTACAAATGAAAAGCTCTTTGGGATTCTTAAAAAGTTCAAGAATTTGAGGAGTGCCCAGGTGGTTCAGTGGGTTAAGCATCTGCCTTTGGCTCAGGTCATGATCCTGGGGGCCTGGGATTGAGCCCCACCTTAGTGGTGAGTCTGCTTCTCCCTCTCCCTCTGCCCTTCCCCCGCTCAAGCTTGCACTCTCATGTTCTCTCTCTCTCTCTCAAATAAATAAATAAAATCTTTAAAACGTTTTTTTCTTTTTCCTTGTAAAACAAAAGGACACACACATATGATTTGATTTCTTGATCATTATTGCTGTTGTATAGTTTCAACCACTTACATTAATTGTTACCTTTATACCAACGTAAAAAACTGCTATTTCACAATCAGGGCGCATTTACTGGAGAACATCCTGCAAATGACAGCATCCTAGCAGACCAATAGAGATCGTGAGCATACACATCATGCCTTTCTACTGCTGCACACATTAGATTCTCCTGCTAAAAGCGTCAGATATGATACTCACCAGGACACTTATCCTGAACAAAAGCTACAGCCTCTCTATAGCATATATAAATAAAAAGCAAAAAAAAAAAAAGTATATAAACTTAAAATTATGCTTGGTGATCAATGTTCCAGTATTCTTAGAAATTATTTAGCTACTTAGGTAATTTAGTTAAAAGGATAGACTCAGGAAATCCACTTAACTGGGTGTGTATTTGCAATTCACTGAAAGTGAATCAATGAATGTAGTTTCTCTGTTAACTTTATTATGTGTGCAAGTGCCATAAAACAAGAGCCAGAAAACCTGATATAAGCCTAGGGCCAATGTCATTGATTAGGGCTTGCTCTCGAGTTTGGGCTTTAGAGAAAAATGACTTAGGATCATATCCTTGCTCTACCACTTAGTAGCATAAAGGAAACGATGCCAAGTTTTCCAATCTATAAAATAGTTATTGTACTTATTAAATGAGTTAATTTTGTAAAATTGCTTAGAACAGTATTTGACCCATAGTAAATGCTCAATAAAGGTTAGTTTTCATCATCGTCATCATCTTTAACAGCATCAGGAGCAATATCCAAATTATTGGTGCCAATAATAGATATTTTAGAAAAAAAATTAAAAAGCAAGTCCATACTCTGCTAGAAATGAATGATCACCTAAACCATTTCAAGGATGAAAACATGGAAATCAGAAGAATCAAATAGATTTCCCATGATTATAGAACTTGTCAGAAAGGACACTACTTGCAACATATCATTGTGGAATCATATGTGCCAAAGGCCAAGATTTTAAATAAAATCCTTCATTTTGAGATTAGAACATACAATATTCTGTAAATTATACAGCACATGGCCAACTTAGCTGGATGACCCAAGTTTAGAAGGGGGATTTTCCTTCCTTCCTTCCTTCCTTCCTTCCTTCCTTCCTTCCTTCCTTCCTTTTATAAAAAGAAAACACAGTCACTGGAAAACATTTGTAAAATGTAAGAGGATATATAAAGAACAACATAAAAATAATCCAATTAATAATCTTCCAACCTTAAGATAACCACTCCAAACATGCCAGTATTTATTTTATTTGTCTATCCCTTGATTTAATTTTTGTTCACAAAATTATTGTTAGAGAATTCAAAATCCATTTATTTAATAAAGGAGAGAATTGAGAAAAGAATATCTAGCTATTTTGTTTAATGCTTAATTCTTGGCATTTTCATTGCAGTTTCTCATATTTCAAATGTGATTAAGCAGACTTTGCTTCTTTAGCATTCTTGAAGGCATAATGGCAAATAGTTTGTCTTTTGATTCTTGATTTATTACTTCACTGTTGCAATTACCTTCGCCGTACAGGACATATACCTCTTTACATTGAAACACATCATCCCATACACATACACAAATACATTTTATTTCTATTTTATGTAAATGTTAGGTTTAGCTTATCAAGATCCACACAATAGGCCCATTAAGATTATAGCTTCTATCACATTGAACCTCTAAATCTTGAGATCTGTAATTTTTTTTATTTTTTTTGATGAGATTTTTAATTTTTATAGAATTATTTTTTCCTAAGATTTAGAAAAAATTGGATTCTATTTTCTATTAAAACATACTAGTTGGTATCTTTACAGAAGATTGTTTCTTTAATATAAAAAGGTATTGGTCCTATGCAAACATTATTAAGATTATTCTGGGAATGGTTTCGTTTATTAAATTTTGCTACTCAGCTTCATGATATTTTTCTGCCATTACCACTGAACTAGTTATTGTTGATATGAGAAAAGTTACTGAAAAAAAAAGGTTATCATCATTCTTTCAAGTATTTCTACTTCTTAGTTACATCTCATGTTTTGTTCCTGTGATCAGAATTTCGAAATCATAATTGTTTCATTGTCTTTGGTTTTAGAGTTTCACCAATTAGTAGGGTATAGCTGTAGATTTCAGGTAAACCTTATGTCCAGTATTTCATAGTATTTCTATTTTTCTTGTTGTTAAGATTTTATTTTTGATTTTTATGTATTTAATGTTTTTAGAGAAAGAGAGGGAGAGAGCATGCACACAAGTCTGGGGGAAGAGCAGAGGGAGAGGAAGAAAGAGAATCTTAAGCAGGCTCCACCCCCAGCGTGGAGCCCTACTCCACCCCATCCCACAACCCCGAGATTGTGACCTCAGCAGAAATCAAGAGTTGAAAGCCCAACTAACTGAGCCACCCAATCACCCCATCATAGTGTTCCTTTCTTCAAGAATTGGTATTAGGGACACCTGGGTGGCTCAGTGGTTAAACATCTGCCTTCAGCTCAGGTAGTGATCCCACGGTCCTGGGATCCAGCCGGGCTCCCTGCATGGGGCCTGCTTCTCGCTCTGCCTGTGTCTCTGCCTCTCTCTCTGGGTCTTTTATGGATAAATAAATAAAAAAAATATTTTAAAGAAAAAGAATTGATATTAAACTTTATCATATTTTAAACATATAGTAATATGCATTTTCCTTTGTATCTATTGTTGTAGTGTATAATCAGTGATCAATTTCTTATTAAAATCCTGTTGTTCTTGGAATATACTCACTTTGATTGTTATGGATAATGAAAAATAAGTGCTAGAAAGGAGGAATCCTTGATTGAGAGCTCCATGAGTTAACTGCTTTTTTTTTTTTTTTTTTTTTTTTTTAAGGGAAGCACATCTTTCTAATTTAATTGCACAGAGGAAAAATTTTATGCTGGGAGTCTTGTTTTCTGGTGGCCAGATTCTATGACTTTTGGGACATAGCCAGATATGGAAGCCTAATTGCTATAACCACAAAAGCCACAAAAATAGATTTTAGGCAGATAGTGAAGACTTTGGTGTATGAAGTCAACACCAAGTATTTGTCACCGAATTTTTCAAAGTGCCTTGGAAGCCAAAAACATTAGTAGTTATGACTTAAGAACAATAAATGCATAATTTGTTACATGAAGAAGAAATAAAACCAAAGTCTAAGCCAAATTTTAGACTCTTTCTTTTTTCCTTGACTGTTCATCTACACATAATTTTGCATAAAGTAGGTTATCAAAATGAAGCATTTAAAAATAATTGAATATAACATATCAATCTTTCATTTGCCGTCTTAGCTATACCTGCATTTATCTATTCGATCTGATTTGCTTTATTTCATATTATTTCTCAATAACTGCCAGAAGTAAAAAACAGATTATAAAGTAACCTGGCAGAAATACAATGAGGGAATTCTAATTAGATTTCGTGGTTATGGTGGCGTGGTTGGATGGGGGCGAGAGGGGGCTAGGTAATGGTGTTCTAATCTTACCAGAGTTCTGGGCATGATAGTCATTTTACTTTTCTCCTTTGTTCCCCTACTTTATTCTCTCCAAGGCAAGACAGCCTCTGTATACGCCTACAAATATTTTTAAGACATACTTTTAGAATAGCCCACTTCTGAGTTCTCGTAAGGGTAATGCTTTAAATTTTATAGCAAGAATTGTCTATACAACTTAAAGCATATAGTATTCTTATTTCTTACATCTGTCTACAAGTTAGCTTTTAAAAAATATTCATGCTTACGTTTAAGCAGTGTTTTGTAGTTGATGAAATATCATCATTGGACTCGGAGCTAAAAAGTACTTTGGAGATCATCTAGCCCAAATTTACCTGTACTCCCACAGAATTGTGGGAACCAGAGACAGAATTGTGGTACCCTGCTCTGTGTGTGGGCCTTTTATCCATCTCATTCCTATGTACTTTGTCTTCTGCCATTTGCTGATGCAGTCTCACCATGAACAAGTAAGGTGATGTGTTTACTTACATGGATAGAATCTGATGCCCTGAGCAAAGGTTAGTGATTGCAAATATAGACCCTCATCATCTAAAATACATGCCTATCTCTTGTAGGTATTTAAGGAAGAGCTCTCTGCTACTTCATCAGTACTAAGAGGTACAAGGTGCTTTTAGGAATTTATATTGGAATTTAGGAGGAGTAGATACACTGTCTTCTTAAGTATAGACATGAACTTGTTGGTGTATTTTAATTTCTTAAAAATTTAAATGTGGAAAAAAATACATGTAGATTTTTCATGTTTCAAGGATCCCCTCAAACTCAATCAGATTGTGCCATATAATAGTTGTAATCTTCCTATTTAGGTATGTATTTTTCTATTAACTCCATTAAAAAAAAGTTGAGAGTATAATATAACAAAATGTTTATAAAATTTTAGCTCAAATAAAACAAAAAATAGATTTTCCATCCTAATTTTCCTAGTTTAATTATCATTTATTATTGATTTCATACAAAGTATTAAGCTTTTAATAATATTTCCTCTCTTTTTACCTGTAATGAAGAACTAGAAAATACTGTTGGTTTTTCCTTCCATAGAAAATTTAAGGTAGATCATACAATATTCTGTGAAATACCCAAGGGCTTAAAATCTCTAAGTGCTATGTTTAGGATACTCAATGACTTTGGAATCTCTTGTTCTTCTATAGATATGGGGGGATTTGGATTTACTATCAGAGCTACAGATGCCTTTATAGAGACTCAGGTTTCCATTATTTGGTAAACATAATCAAATATGCCACTGGAGAAAAAAACTGGCTCTTTGATGAAGTTTGATGGTCTAGTTCTTCAATTCAGAATGTATTGTGTCTCTCACCAGCTACAGCACCACATGAAAGGAATATCCATCCCTCTTTTTTTCAGTATGCTTTACAACATCCAAAGTAAAGGTAAGAATGGACATCCTTGTCTTGTTCCTGACTGTAAAGGAAAAGCTCTATTTTTCCCCACTGAGGATGATATTAGCAGTGGGAGTTTCATGTATATCCTTTATGATGTTGAGGTATATTCTCTCCATCCCTTCTTTGTTGAGAGTTTTCATCAAGAATGGATGCTGCACTTTGTCAAATGCTTTTTCTGCATCTACCAAGAGGATCATGTGGTTCTTACCCTTTCTTTTATTAATATGGCAGATCAGATGGATTGATTTACAAATATTGAACCACCTTTGAAGCCCAGGAAATAAATCATACTTGATCATGGTATATAATTATTTTAATGTAATTTTGGATTTGATTTGCTAGCTGTTTTGTTGAGAATTTTCGCATGTATGTTCATCAAGGATATTGGCCTGTAATTCTCCTTTTTAGTAGGGTCTTTGTCTAGTTTTGGAGTCAAGGTAAATCTGGCCTCATAGTAGGTTTTCTTTCCACTTCTATGTTTCGGAACAGTTTAAGAAGAATAGATATTAACTCTACCTTAAATGTTTGGCCAAAGTCCCCTGGGAAGCCATTTGACCCCAGACTTTTGTTTGTTGGGAGATTTTTTTTTAATTACTGATTCAATTTCTTTGCTGGATATCACTGTTCAAATTTTCTATTTCTTCTTATTTCAGTTTTGGTAGTCTATGTTTCTAGAAATTTATCCATTTCTTCCAGATTTCCCAGTTTGTTGTCATGTAATTTTTCATAACATTTTCTTATAATTTTTGTATTTCTGTGGTGTTTGTTGTGATCTCTACTCTCTCATTGATGATTTATTTATTTGAGTCCTTTCTCTTTTCTATTTGATAAGTCTGGCTATGGGTTTATCAATTTAATTAATTCTTTCAAAGAATCAGTACTTGGTATCATTGATCTGTTCTACTAGGTATTTTTGTTTGTTTCTGTACCATTTATTTCTGCTGTAATCTCTATTATTTCCCTTCTTCTGATCACTTTAGTTTTCATTTGCTGTTTTTTTTTTCTACCTTCTTTACATGTAAGGTTAGGATGTATATTTGAGATTTTTTTTGCTTCTTGAGGTAGGCCTGTGTTGCTGTATGCTGCTTCCCTCTTATGACTGCCTTTGCTTCATCCCAAAAGTTTTGAGCCATCATGTTTTCATTATCATTTGTTTCCACATAATTTTTATTTTTTTCTTTAATTTCCTCATTAACCCACTCATTCCTTAGTAGGATGTTCTTTAAATTCCAAGTATTTGTGGTCTTTCTAAATTTTTTCTTGTGGTGGATTTCAAGTTTCATAGTATTGTAGTCAGAAAATATGCATGGTATGATCTCAATCTTTTTGTATTTATTGAAGCCTAATTTGCGACTCAACATGTGATTTATTCTGGAGGCTGTCCCACTTGCACTTGAAAAGATGTGTATTCTGCTGCATTTGGATGGAATGTTCTGAATATATCTGTTAAGTTCATCTGGTCCAGTGTGTCATTCAGAACCATTGTTTCCTTGTTTTTCTGCTTAGGTGATCTGTCCCTGATGTAAGTGGGATGTTAAAGTCCCCTGCTATTAGTGTGTTATTTTCACTGAGTTTCTTTATATCCATTATTAATTGTGTTATGTATTTGAAGGCCAGATGGAGCTAAAGTGTATTATGCTAAGTGAAGTAAGCCAGTCAGAGAAAGACAAATACTATATGATTTCACTCATATGTGGTATTTAAGAAACTAAACAGATGAATGTATGGGAGGGAAAAGAAAAGAGAGAGGGAGTCAAGCCATAAGAGACTCTTAACTATAAAGAACAAACTATGCAAATTTTTACCAATCTATTGATTCTTCTTCTTCTTGATTTTTAACTTGTAATCTTTATGTCTCTGTTATTTAGCATAGAACCTGCAATATTATGATTACTCGAAAAGATTAAACTGACTAAGGACCCATATATTTGTGTTCTAGAAAAAACACCAACTAAAAAAAAGTAGGTGAACATGTTTATTTAAATTGTTACAGAGGTAGAACATTTTTTATTATATTGTAAACAATTGCCAGTATTCCATAAAAGTTCAAGCTTTTTTTTTCAAATTGCATATTTGCATCTTTAACACAGATGCCATCTATATTAATTTTCATCCTATTATCTTGTGTGAGTATATTTTTGTTTAGAATGTGTTACATTTTCATTTATTAGTAAAGATAGAGAAGGAAAAAAAAGGAACTTAGAATATTATGATTGTTTTTTTTTCTTCCTTCTGTCTGAATCAAATGAATTAAAGTGTCTTACAATTATTTTTCTGAGGTCTGATGAAAAAGATCTACATTTTAATCTTTTCACATCAGTAAGCATTTATTTATTCTGTATTTTTCAAATTTCTCATCACTTCTCTCTTCCTCTTAAAATTAAAAAAAAAATTGCTAGTAACTGAAATAGGGCACAGATATCCAGGAAATGTAATTTGGCAATAAATGCTGTTTTGAAGTACACTGCATGGTTTGTGGATAAATATTTCTTTAATGCATGTAATTACTGGATCAGCAGAATAAATGTGGTCATGTCCTTGTAATTAATACATTGTCAAAAGTTCATTTAAGTATAATAATTTTACTGGGAAAATGCTGTCTATGTGTTTCCTGCAATAATTTGTTAAATTAAGTGCAATAAATATAAAATTACTCTTAGAAATATATTTATACTTTGCAAGTTCTTTTTCACTAGGTGTCACATAATGCTTTAAGAAACCCTTCCACACATCCTTTTTACCCTACCTCTTACCTCATCAATTAAAATTTCTTAAGAAAGAGTATAGATACTACATATCAAAATTCACTTTTTAAAATATTTCATCTCAGCTTTAGACTATTGTAACATAGCATATATTAGAGCTTAGATTGATAATATTTCACCATAAATTATGCAAACTGCCAAATGGTCTTGCCCGTAAAAGAGAACACTAGTAAAGCATGGCCATTTCCTTCTGCACTCAGTGAACATTTATCTGTGGAGGATGGAGTCACCACAACACAGAATTCTAGAGCTGGTATGATTCTTAGTAATCACTCTATGTAACCCTTTCATTTTATAGTCTTGTCACATTTTCCAAGCCCTCCACAGAAGGATCCTGGGCTCTGCTAAGGAAACAGCTGTGGGCACTCAAGGAGGACATGATAAATTAAAGGTGCTTTCTTTATAATGTTATGGCCAAAGGGCTGCAGGGAACTATGACTTACATTGCCTGACATTTTACCTGTGTTGGGCATGTAGCTGAAAGTTCTATAAATAAAGGGCAGTGAGGAAACAAGAGATACTCAACAGGGTTGGGAATATAATGCATTGTGAGGTAGACATTGCGTAAAGTGGTGTATAGCTAGCAAATACCTTTTTTTTTTACCCCTGCTTTACCAAACTAATTGATATAAGAGAAAAAAAAGACACAATTTTAAATGTGTGGCAGAGAGTGGAGCAAGTGGAAGAGACAATGGACATTTGCTATGTCAATGAGCGTGTATTGATAAATTTTGCCCATTTGAAAAATATTCAAGATCTGTAGCTCTAGATCAGAATATCAAATACTATCCACTTTCAATCAATTTTCCTCTGGGTTTCTATGGGCTTTATAATCACCTTGCTAGTCCAAAATCTAGTCGACTTCAGAGAATGTAGCACCTTTGCAATTAAATCCAGTTCTTTCTGTTTTTATGATCTACCTTTCTGAGTAATGGACTATCTGTGCTCTACAATTCTTCCAAAGTACCACTAACTCAAATTTACCATGAGCACTTGATGTTGACTACAGAACACTTGGTAGGAAAGAGTTGTAAAAACCTAGTGAAGTGAAAAAATATCCTTAAAATCCAATATTAGGCATTGTGGTACCTAGTTTACTACACCTAGTTTATTACAGTTTACTCTCTTAGAAAACATCTCACAGATCATATCATCTTTATGACTCACCTCTTCACATATAACTTGGGTTCTTCGTTCTCACTCAGTTCTTCTGTGCATCTTCTACCTTCACCCTTACTCCTTTCTGTCCTGAGCTGCTTGTAGAGGTAGTTTTTTCCTATGATGATATAGAATTATTCAATTATCTCTTTATATTTCCCTCTTCTTCAAGATCACATGCCATTGGGCTCATCTCGCACACTGAAGAGACATCCAGCAAGTTGACTACACAAGAAGCCATATCTCTTATGTAAATTATGCTTCTTTCTAATTATACAAAAACAGCACAATATATTCTTGTACTATTTTTTTTTTCCTTCTTACCACTTACATTTTTTTTTTTATTGGAGTCACCATAAGAAGCATATAAAATGAAGACAGAAAAAAGGAAAAAAAATGAGGACAGGAGGGAAGCCTTCAGAATACTTTGGAGGAATTTATTTTATTATTTTATTTTATTTTATTTATTTTGGAATTTAAAATCTAGTTGAGAAAAGACTAGATAGATAGATAGATAGATAAATAAATAGATATATTAATAGATAGATAACCTAGCTGAGAAAGAGAAAATAACCAGGCTTTGAATTATAAACAAATAAGAATGAAGTACTATATTACAATATGATATATGAATGTTCAGAGAGTAAAGAATTCAGAATTCACAGACCAACTTGGTAGAACTTCTGGAAGTTTTGATGCATTGTCACAGCCCTTGGCCATGGGCCAGTAGTGTTGTTTTTAAATAGATCTAGTGAGGAGCACCTGGGTGGTTCAGCCAGTTAAGCATCTGCCTTCAGCTCAGGTCATAATCTCAGGTCCTGAGATGGAGTCTCACATCCGCTCCATACTCAGCAGGGAGCCTGCTTCTCCTTCTCCCTCTCCCTCTGCCACTCTCCCGGCCTGTGCTCTGTGCTCTCCCATTCTCTTTCTCCCTCAAATAAATAAATTAAATCTTAAAAAAAAAAAAAAAAAAAAAGATCCAGTGAACTGAGGCAGTTTAACCGCAAATCCTGTGAAGGCCAAGTTTAGGGCTCTTCATTTTCCTCCATCTCTGATACTGAGAGTGGTGTGAGCAATATGCTCTTTGGTCATTTATTTGCATACATGGTCAAAACATTACAAAAGTAGGGTATTTTAACTTATATTTGTTAAAACTGTTATCCCTTCTCCCAATTCCCTCTCTGTTGTACTTCCCCTTTGTCTGGTGGTGGTGAAGTAGCCATAGACCATTTGGATATCTTGCTTTCGGGAAGTTTGGTTGAAGATACATAAATTTGGGTTTAGTGGGTTATGTTTGTGTTTCAAAGGTGCATTTCTATAGGATTGCCAGATAAAATTCAGCACCTAATTAAATTTGAATTTTAGATTAACAATAGATTAAGTTTTAGTGGCTGTCCAAAAAACATGATCTGTTGTTCATGTGAAATTTAAGTTATCTTATTATTCTATACTTCGGTTTGCTAAATCTTGCTTTCATATACTTCTGTGTTTGGTTTCTCCTAGTCATCCTGGTGCAGAATTGCTGCTAGATATACTTTTCATCCACTGTGCCTACTGTATGTGCATCAGGACCCTAAAGTATATACTCAGAGTGACATTGAAAAGTGATCAAGCCAGGATATCTGGGTGGCTCAGTGGTTGAGCTTCTGAGTGTTTCAGGGCCATGATCCCAGAGCCGCAGATTCCCATATCAGGCTCCCCTTGATGAACCCGCTTCTCCCTTTGCTTGTGTCTGCTTCTCTCTCTTTGCATCTCTCATGAATAAATAAATAAAATCTTAAAAAAAAAAGAAAGAAAAATGATCAAGCCTTGTGCTTACCAGACCCTGAAAGAATATAAGTTGTGGAGGAGAGACAAGGTTCAGAATTTCCAAAATCAGAAGCTATCCCACGGACATTTTTTTCCCAAATCTACAGCTCATATTAAAGACAACAACAAAAATCTGACAGAAATTTCCCCAAATTTGATAACAGTCTTAGAAGTTCACATGCTTTTATCAACAATGAGTTGTGATCCTGAAAGTAACTTTCCTAAACTACCATTAAAAAAAAAAGTCAAACATAATAGAGGAAAAATGTAATTATCTCTTCATTGTATAAAAAATTAGAATAATTAGGAAACTATAACTATATAAAGAGATGATTAAAGATAGTACAAACCAAAAATATAGGGGAGAATATTAAAGAAATAGGCGAGAAGTTAATTGGTAAAATTATTTTTCAAGACATTATTTACCATATTCAACATCATTTAAAAAATGGTAGTTTGGGGGATCCCTGGGTGGCGCAGAGGTTTGGCGCCTGCCTTTGGCCCAGGGCGCGATCCTGGAGACCCGGGATCGAATCCCACATCAGGCTCCCGGTGCATGGAGCCTGCTTCTCCCTCCGCCTGTGTCTCTGCCTCTCTCTCTCTCTGTGACTATCATAAATAAATAAAAAATTAAAAAAAAATGGTAGTTTGGTTTCTTTTTCATTCTAAATAAATATTTATATAATCATAATTTTGTACCCCCCCCCTTTTTTTCATAAAGGAGCCTCCCAAAACTCCAAAGTCTTTACGCTTGGTGTGGTCTTGAGTATCATCCACAGAATCATGGAGTTATTTTCACCCTGTATTTATTTGGTCTGCCTTCTAGGCTTTGATTCTTTTCAGTTTTAAGGAAATGAGTGACTCTGATTTTGAGTCAGTTACCAACTACTATAGGCATGATCATTGGGAATTATCTATGGTGTCAGATTACTTGCGTTCAGTTCATGCCCTTTCCTCTTTTTACTTTTATGACCTCAGGTAAATTCCTTAGCTGTCTCTGCCTCAGTGGAATAAATAAGATTATTGCTAGGACTAAGTGAAAAGATACATATGATACACTTATAAGAATAGTTGACACATGGGCAGCCCCAATGGCTCAGCAGTTTAGCACCACCTTCAGCCCAGGGTGTGATCCTGGAGACCCAGGATCCAGGCCCACGTCGGGCTCCCTGCATGGAGCCTCCTTCTCCCTCTGCCTGTATCTCTGCCTCTCTTTCTCTGTGTCTCTCATGAATAAATAAATAAAATCTTAAAAAAAAAAAAAGAATAGTTGACACATAAAGTTTCCATAAATTGTGAACAGTGTTATTACTATTATTATCGATGTTATCATTAGGCTAAAAATTGACTTGACTGAATTCATTAAAAAGCAATAAGTATAAATGGGAGAATGTAAGGCTCACAGTCTCATGGATCATTTAGAAGTTATTTCATGATGGGGCACCTGAGTGGCCCAGTCGGTTAGGTGTTTAGGTTAAGTGTCTGACTCTTAGTTTAGGCACAAGTCATAATCTTGGGGTTGTGGGATCAAGCCCTGCATCCTCAGCTCCACACTTAGCACAGAGTCTGTTTGTCCTTCCCCTCCCCCTGTATGTGCTTTCTCTCTGTGTGTGTGTCTCAAATAAAGTAAGAAATAGGGGTACCTAAGTACTTCAGTTGGTTAAGCATCTGACTTTTGATTTTAGTTCAGATCATGATCTCATGGTTCTGGGTTGGAGCCCCATGTTTGGCTCTGCACTCAGTGAAGTCTGCTTATCCCTATCCCTCTACTCCTCCTCCTGCTCACACAGTCTGTCTCTCTAAAATAAAAAAAGTAAAATCTTTAAAAATAAATAAATGAATAATATATAAATAAATAAAAGTTATTTCATGAGAGCATCTAAATAAAGATAGGTTTAATAATGCAACAAAAAGAAAAACGTGTGACCTCAAATGTCCTATCATGCAGCACTGTCCTAAAACCATCCTGAAATATATAGGGTTATGTTCATATGTATTGTATCTGTGTTCTGGATTTTGGATTCTTCGAGTTTTAGAAAAAAAGAGCCACTGTTATTCTGAAATAGTTAGCAACTACTTGTGCTCAAATGGCAGGACTTATGTAGAGAAGATTTTCTTCTTACTATAAAGCCAAAAAAAATCAGCATATTATTCCTTGACAGTGTCAAAGCGATTCAAAATAAAATATCATGGAAAGTCACATTTGCTCAGGTCCCACTAACACCATATCCACAACTGGGCCATATATTCAACTTAAGGTTGAAATTGTCCATCAGTCCAGATGATATTGGGGAGGTTGTGCAGTTATGGGAATGAAATACTTGCTAACCCTCAACACTGCTTATAAACTTCCCTGACATCCATCAATTCAGTGTCATGATTTGGTGGTAAGCATTCAACATAGAATCAAGTGTATGTTTGAAGCAAAGGAAAAGTAGTCACTTTATATGGAAGGAAAATATCATAGACGCTGAATAAAAACACAGTAGGTTTATGTGAGATCAAGTATGTTCAGGGACTCAGTGTGTCTACCTGAAATTCCTATGTCGAAGCCCTAACTGCTGGTATGATGGAGATGAGGTCTCTGGGAGGTAATTATATGAGATCGTGAGAGTGGAGTCTCCTTCTAAGAAGATGGATATGAGGACACAGTGAGAAGCTGGCCATCTGCAAGCCAGAAAGAGGGCCCTCATCAGGAAACCAAATGATCCCATATCTTGATCTTGGAACTTTGAAGCCTCTAGACCTGTAACAGATAAATTCTGTTCTTTAAACCAACCCCGTGTTGTTATGGCAGTCTAAGCTGACTAGGACAGTATGTATTGAAAATTATCCTCTATTACTTTAGGAGAATTCCTAACTGGCTCCATTAGACTCTGATATGATGGCAGTCTTTGTGATGATGACCTGTGCTGGGTTTCTCTTCGGTGTGCTCTCTCCCATCGTGTTGTTCCCAATATGCCCCTCCCCTTAGCATGGCATTTGTCCAAGTCAACGGTAGTTACAGACTCTATCACCCCACTGGATTCTGAGATCTTTTAGGTCTCAATTTCCCTGGGTCCCTTGCACTTATGACTGTGTCTTGCACAAATTATACCTCCAATAATATCTAACTGAGGGAATGAGACAGGGATGCATATGTTTTACTCTCCTAACATTACACTTGGCTACTTTCACAAATTCTGACTGCCAATAATAGTTACATTACAATCATAGGAGTAATTCACATTGGGCCTTCCCACTGTTATTTAAAGTCCTCCATCCCATATTGAATGAGAACCACATGCCTCGGATTTCTAGGATGTGTATCTAATACATAAATATATCAAATAAAGATGCAGTGCATGTGAGGCACAACTAAGCACTAAACATGGAAGATGACAGTAGAACCTTGATCTTCACATCTCAGAATATGATTCCAAATTTCGAGTGAAGTTACAGAGAGTGGGAAGTTACCAGGAAAATGTATTTCCAAAAAAAAAAGAAAAAAGAAAAAAAAAAAAAAAGAAAATGTATTTCCTCCTGAAGTCTGTATTTCACTCTTCCAAGTGTTTACTTCCCTGGATCACCACCCTTCTTAAACACATACTGAAGGAGCACAGAGTTCTTTACTGAATCCTAAACAGCATCAGCACAGGGACAAATGCTTAACTAAGGCTCACATCTATCACTCTGGTTGGTACATATGGTAATTTTCTCTAAATTGGCTGGTTTTCTCAGGCTACTGTATCATCCTGAGATATTAAGTTTTTAAATTGGCTCTTCCCACCTCTTTTAAAGTTAGATGGCTGATTGCTGTCACATAATTTAATGATCTAGTCCAATCTATACAATGACTGTGTAACATGGGCAAGATAATTGTAGATGAATTGCTTGCCATTAATCAGTTGGCTTTTTGTTCTTACATGTTCCATTGCTTATCATTCAAGGAAGAAAATTGTCTTTTGACAGGGGTCCCATTGCAGCCTTTTTACTGTCCAATAACATCAAGGCTGAGCTTTCAAAAGATAAATGGGAATGATCTAAGTGGGGCGGGAGAAGACTTAGTTATAAAGCCTGTTTAGGAATTATTTTCGGAGAAATTAAAATTTTGCCAGTATTGTTTGGGGATAGGTTGTATAAGGCTTTTTACATATTGAAACATAGAGATAATTTAAGTTAAATAGATTTTCTCATTTGAGATTCATCAATTCATGCAGGAGACTACCTTTTCTGTGAAAAGGATAGCACCAAAATTCTAACTCTTGGTAAGCATCTCTATTCCTTCCACCTCCAATAAACAATGGCTGTACTAGCAGTGGAACTCCATCTTAAGTGAGAGCTTGGTCACTCTATCCATTGTCATTATACTTTACCCCTCACAGGTGGGAAGCATGCCTTTCCAGTCATTGTACTCCCACAGCTTATCTCAAGTATCTAGAATTTATTAGATGCCCAGTTAGATACTACAACTAAACCAGTCTGTTTTGATCTGGTAAAGCTGTATCTGCTACTAAGGAGTTATTACTAGGGAAATAAATCAAATAAATCAACAGGAGCCATCTGGTGGGTAAAGTCAACATGGTGAAGAAAATAGTAACAATTTCCAACTATATAGATGATGTATTTAGCCATCTGCATGCAAAATAAAGTTCCATCATGTAATGGTTAGCACTGGACGCTGAATGCAAAAAAAAAAAAAGGCCCCACTGATACTCAACATGTATTATGGTGTTTTAATTTAATTTTATTTAATCTTTAAGGATGATGACAAAATCAAATGAGATTTCAAAGCAGTATTTTATTAAACATAATATCTATGTCATTCTACTTACATACATGTGTATATTACCTATATATGCAAGTATGTTTTTTTTTTTAATTTTTATTTATTTATTTATGATAGTCATACAGAGAGAGAGAGAGAGAGGCAGAGACACAGGCAGAGGGAGAAGCAGGCTCCATGCACTGGGAGCCTGATGTGGGATTCGATCCCGGGTCTCCAGGATCGCGCCCTGGGCCAAAGGCGGGCGCCAAACCGCTGCGCCACCCAGGGATCCCGCAAGTATGTTTTTTTTAAACTCTTAACCCTAGGCTTTATGAGTTAAATTCCTGATTCAACCACTTGTAGTAAATGACTTCTCTGATGCATCTCAATGCAGAGGCCAGGAAAGGAGATGGACTTTGCTTGTCTTGTAGACAGATTTTCTTGATGTTATACCAGATGTTCTTAAATGTACTCTCTGTTCTTCTTCTTTGATGTTTCCACTTGTATCCTCTGGGGTAAAGATGTTTCTATGGGAATGAGTGTCAGTCAGGAAAGCCTGCTTCTTGATGATAACTTGAAGGCAAATTCTTACTGTTGTGAGGAGACTGATGAGCCCACCAGTTATGGAAGCAGAGTTAAAAATCTAGAGGAAAACAGTGTTATGAGGTTATTTCAACGTCAATAGAAAATATTTATTTCTTTTAAACAGAAAGTATGTGAACAAAAAATATCTTACACATGGCATTTATTTTACTAAAGTGATTGATTAAAGTTTTTAGGTAGAAACAACAGCAAAAAACAAACAAACGAAAACAAAACTATTTCTCCCAGTCTTTTCTAGCTGCATTTTCACCTATACAAATCTTTGCTTATTCATAACTCCTATTGCTTTCTCTTCAAACTTTCATTTTCGTGTAAGCTATAAGATGGCACCCCTTGATGAAAAGCAGATGTGTTTTTGTTGCTTCTTTTTCCTTTTAAAAGTGTTTAGATTTTTTCAGTACAATGCATAACGCGAACTCTTTTTAATAAGCAAGAACATATCCATGGCACTTAAGTGAAAACAGGGCAGAGAGGCTGGCAGTCATATAAGGAGAGCTTCATCAAACACCAGGACATATGAATGTGTAAGAATGAATGATCAGAAGTGGGCTTTAAATCAATTTTATCTTCACCATTTTAACATCAAGAAGAGTTGTTAGTTGTAAGCCAATTGTTATGCAACTTAATGAACTAATTAGGAAAATCAGTTGCAATAATAGTATTGGTGCAAACTGATCTGAATATAAAAAGTAGAATTAGAATTCTAACACAAAACTTTTCCAACTAGAGAGACTTCATAATACTGCTGATAAGATCTGTTCTTTGTAAAATTAATCATAGGCGGTTCTTCATTTACTGCATTTGATTTCTATAATCCCTTCTTCTCTAATTGTGATACACTGCATTTTAGACTTGTGTCATTTCTGCTGTGTGTATACATCTTGTGGTCTGCCAGGACGGTCTAGTTAATTTCTTAAATGATATTGTGTACATTGGCTCCAGTATGATTTTTCCTATTCTTTTGCTTCCTTTAGTGAATGAATGGCTGCCATGCAGAGATATAAAATATCAAGACCTCTGCTCAAAGACCACACTTGGTCGGACTAGTAAGAGTGCTGCAGCTGCCTGTTTGAATCACAGAGCTGGAGCATTCTGGAGCAGATTCACAAATAACAGAGGAAAGTCATATGAATATGGCTTAGACCATTTTTAACATGGAATTTTCCAAAGATGGAATCATAAACTCCAGAAGATAGATGTCAGTTGTCACTCCTATCTTTTGTTTCCTACGTTGTGCATTTTTAATGTAAACAAAGTATTTTCCTCAGAGGTGACTGGGTAATTGTTTTGATAGTTACATAATTTTATATCTTAGTGATGAAATATTTATGCGTGCAACTCAAGTTATCTGTTATAAAAGGAAACTATTTAACCATAGTGGACTAATGGTACATGGGGAAAATGGGTGTCAAAAGGAAATTTATTATATCTTCCAAGTACTGCTTTCTGTGATAAAATACAATTTGTATGATTGTCAAGTAGCATTGTTTATTTTTCCAGTCAAAAAGTCACTGTCAAAAGTATGTTTGGGGAGGAAAAAATGGCCTTAAAACAAATGTATCACAGGGAATATCTAGGTTGTTAAAAAAAAGAAAAGAAAAAAAAAAACCTAGGGCAGCATGTTAAAAATGAACATTTCCAATACAATTTGTCACCCATGCATAAATCTTGCTGACATTTTCAGTCACTTTAATAGCCTGCCCATTTTATAAATCAGTATGAACTTGCACAGTTGCAAAAAGTGTGTATTTTGAACATCTCATTTGCATACTTTACCAAAAGCCAATGAGGCAGTGGGAGCAGCACTGGTGATCATAATACGTGTTTGGGGAAAGGCAGAGAAATCACTAATGGCTTTGCCTTTAGGGATTTCTGTACTCCATAGGGGACGAAAATGAGAAATATTTTTCAAACAGCAGGGGTAAAGGTTTTAAAACTAGAAACACATGGAGTGATAAAGATGTTAGTGCCACAGGGCGCATAGCAGGAAAAATTTACAATGTAAAAACTGTAATTTCAGCATTAGGAAGTAATAATCGTGTTTCATCATTGTTATTAAAGCATGACCCTTAAAGTCACATAAATTAGATATAAGTTTCAAGAGAAGTTTATTAATCTTTAGCAGGAAAATATTAGGAAAGTTTATTATCAGATAAGATTTTCTGGGGAAGACATGTTCTTTTGATTGTGTGTGTGTGTGTGTGTGTGTGTGTGCGTGTGTTTCTCAAGGAAGTATGTATCATTTCAAAGAGTAAATAAAACTTTGCTCACTATTATCCAATGAGTATCAATAATGCCTACAGATGGACTGTTCTTATTCTTTTAAATTAGCAATTTGAGGAGATGACATGATACACAAAGAAGGGAGACTGACCCTTCCGGAATATTTTGCTTGTCCAGAATAGAAGAACAGATGGAAACTAAAGCTTATTTGAATACAGGATGTTTCTTAGATGACACAATGGTAAAACAATGTTGTTAACATAATTATTATAATTAGTAAAAAATTTTAGGTTTCTTGGATGTCGGAAAAATGTATATAACTAAAAGATGAATTTATGAGTAGTTCTGTGACAAAATCAATGAAAAGGTACAGCTAAGAGAGGGACAAAGGCCTACAATTATCAGTGGACATTAATGAGGAAAAAAAAGATTCTGTAAAGAAGATAATTTATTTGGTGATGAACATGTTGGTTTGGAACTGAACATACAGATTTTGGGCAAAATAGTTTTATCAATTAAGACTTCTTTCTAAAGTCCGGCTTTAGAAGTTGTGAACTAAACCTGTATTTTTGCATAATCATTTTGGTAAAATTCAATTTTGCCACATTAAGGGGGAAGAAAGCTTATTTCTGGATTAATTGTTCAATTTTCTTTCCATACTCTGTTTTAACATTTATGGAGTAGGGTGATAGTTTTAAAACACGAAACTTATATAAAATAATTAGTGAGCGAATATTCCTCAAGTACATTATAAATTTAGACAAACCAAAAAATAAATAAATAAAAAATAAACTTAGACAAAATTGTATTAATACAAAATCAGAAATAGACATTTTTGTAT